>NC_034188.2:22626115-22683165 GCF_002021735.2 Oncorhynchus kisutch
CAATGTACATTTTGCCAAACCGTACTTAGGAGATTAAGTGATACATTTACATCAAGATTGTCAATGGGACAATCAGTAAAAACATTAATCAAGGGTAAAAATAACCATACAATGGACAATAACAATAACAATGGCAGACACTGTCCTTCGTTTTATGGCAGGTAGCAATGTAGTGCGCTGCCAATCCACAGCTCTCTGTGTCCTCCCCCAACAGGACGGGAATCCTATACTTATCAGAGAGGTCTTTGAAACCTTGAAATTACACTGTCTAATTGTTTTATATTTTTTGCATTTTATTAGGAAATGCAGCTCTGTCTCAGGTTCTGCTGTGGTGCAGTGGTTGCACAGCCTTTCCTCTACAGGGAGACAGGTTTTTCTGTGTCTACCCTTCTCAATGGCAAGGCTGTGCTCACTGAGACTGTACTTTAAGGTTTTTCTAAGGTTTTGGTCAGTAACCACAGTTTGCCACGGTTGTACTATCGATTTAGGGTCAGATAGCACTGCATTTTGCTTTGTTCTTGTGTTTCCCAATATGTAGTTTTGTTTTGACTGTGTTGTAATTTGGTTAATTCTGATTTGATTGGATGTTCTGGTCCTGAGGCTTCAGTGTGTTAGTAGAACAGGTTTGTGAACTCAGCCCCAGGACCAGCTGGATGAGGGGACTATTTTCATTTGCTCAGCTCTTGGCATTGCAGGGCTTGGTAATTATATGAGATGGGGTCTCTGTATTTTAGATGTTTCCTAAACTTAATTGCTATTTTTTTGTTTTTATTATTAGTGGATGTTGGCCTAA
This sequence comes from Oncorhynchus kisutch, assembly GCF_002021735.2. Classification (NCBI taxonomy): domain Eukaryota; kingdom Metazoa; phylum Chordata; class Actinopteri; order Salmoniformes; family Salmonidae; genus Oncorhynchus; species Oncorhynchus kisutch. The sequence continues at coordinate 22,626,909 of NC_034188.2, forward strand.
TTCAGCCCTGCATGCATTGTTTGTAGTTTTCGTCTGGACATGTAGGAGAATCTTACAGAACTCAGGGGTTTCAATGGGGTGTTTGTTCCATTGGGTGAAATCTTGTTTTGCAAGTGGACCCCACACCTCACTGCCACAAAGAGCGGTTGGTTCAATGACACATTCAATTAGTTTTAGCCACATTTTGTATTGGTACTTTAATTTGAATGAGCTTTTTAATAGCGTGTCCTGCGTGCTTTCTCTCTCAGTTCATTCACTGCCTCATTATGGTTTCCAGTTGAGCTGATGTTTTAAACCTATGTATTGTAGTGTGTTTAGTACTCTATATATATTTTGTACCAATTGAGAACTTTGGTCTAATTCCCTTAGATCTGGATCTACTCTGGAAAATAATTATTTTTGTATTTTTGGGGTTTACTGCCAGGGCCCAAGTCTGGCCCTACTGTTCTAATTGGTCCAGGCTCTGCTGTAGGCCATGTGATGTAGGTGACAGCAGACACCGGTAATCTACCAAGAGCAGCCATTTAACCTCTGAATTGTGGAGACTAACACCAGGGGCTGAGGATTTTTCTAGAATAGTGGTCAATTCTTTGGTGTAAATATTGAAGAGTGCAGGACTGAGATTGCAACCCTGACGAAGGCCCCGCCCCTGGTTAAAGAATTATGTTATTTTCTTGCCAATTTTGATGCTGCACATATTGCCAGTATACATTGATTTAATTATGTCATATGTTTTACTCCCTACACCACTTTCAATAACGTTGAAGAACAGTCCTGTATGACAAATAGAATCAAATGCTTTTTGGAAGTCGATAAAGGTCGACATGTTGGTATTATTTTGGTGGACACGTTTATCTATCAGGGTGTGTAGGGTGTAAATATGATCGGTCGTGTGGTGTTTTGGTATAAATCCAATTTGGCTTTTACTCAAGATATTGTGCTTATTAAGGAAGTTTAGAACATTTACATTTATAATACTACAGAAAACCTTCCCCAGGTTATTGTTCACACATATGCCTCCGTAATTGTTAGGGTCAAATTTGTCTCCGTTCTTAAAGCTTGGGGTTATGAGTCCTTGATTCCAGATGTCAGGGAAATGACCTACACTCAGGATCAAATTAAACAGTCTTAATATAGCCAATTGAAATTTGCGATAGTGAATTTGACCATCTCTGTTAGGATGCCATCAGGTCTGCATGCTTTTTTACATTTTTTTATTTGAGGGCCTGAAGTTTCTTATAGAGCTCCTGGTCAGTACTTGGGGAGTCCAATGGATTTTCATTGTCCTTTATAGCTTCTTCTAATCCATTCAACCTCTGATCAATTTGGCGTTGTTCTGTGTTTGCATCAATTTGAACGGTGTTGTAGAGTGTTTTAAAATGGGTTGTCCATATGTCACAATTTTATATCGCTAATTCCTATAGTTTAAAATTATATATATATTTTTTGTTTGCTTATGGACTCCTCAATTAGTGTCAGCTGCTTGCTGTTGTACTGGACTTTTTTTGGTTCTGAGTGTAAGTTTATAGAGTTTTAAAGTTTCACACTAATGAAGGCATAATTCACCATTGTTTGGGTCTTTGTTCTTTTGGTTTGATAGTGTCATATGTTTTTTCCTTAATCAATTCAATTTGTTTTTTTTAATCAATTTCAGTTGTGCTTCTTTTGCCGTTTGCCTGAATATATTATTGAGGTTTTCTACATGCGTACACGAGCGCACAATGGCGAATGGTCTGGTCAGCATGTAAGAGTGTTTGGATTTTTTGGGGGAATTGGTTTCTTTCTGCTATTCTCTCTCTCTCTCTCTCTCTCTCTCTCTCTCTCTCTGTCTCTCTGTCTCTCTGTCTCTCTGTCTCTCTGTCTCTGTGTGTGTGTTATTTTATGAGCTAGGAGAATCTGGGCCAAGTAATGCTGTGAGTAATTGTTTTTGGGCAAAATCATTTTACTTCTGCAGAAACTCTCTGTAGTAACATATCCACATATTAATCTTAAACCAATGTTTATTTCTCATGATTTTACATATTATATTAATATGTATTACATGACTAGGATGATTCATCTTGTTCGTTAAACGATATCCTATTCCTTAGATGTGCTGTTTCGTCCTGCAACCTCAACTAATATTCCTTTTTCCCGGATTTTTGTTTTTCAAAAAGTTTATTAACCGATTGTATGAACAAACATCTCCAAATTCCTGAGAGGATTTTCCCTTTTAATTTCCTCCTATGTGTCAGAACAATTATGCTAATGAGGCTTGTTAGTGGTGAAAATTACCCCGTTGTCTGTCTGTGGGGCTGTCTCGTCTAGTATGGGTGAGAGCTGGGTGAGCTCGGTGAGAGCTGGGTGAGAGCTGGGTGAGTTATTCTCTAGTAGACTCTGTGGGGAGGATGAGGAGTCAGATTCCGACCGAGGCAGATGTTGATTTCAGCCAAATCCTGCAGAACTGATTGTGATAGCATAGCGTGTGGATGGGAGGGTGATACTGCTGGGATGAGTCTATTGCTCTGAGCAGTGAATTTTGCTGCTGGCTGCTTTCATGTTTGTCTTTGGGTGTTATCAGCTAATCAATAGCCCTAAGTGAGCAGAAGCACAGCGTGCTGCCTGTTAAGAGAGAGACCAAAACAACATTTTGGATTACTATGTCAAAGTCAATATGAGTAATCTTACTCGCCCCTTTCATCTGGAAAAAGAGCTACCGCAGCTTTAATGAACAACTCTATGTGCATTCTCCTATAGTTAAATATACCTCCTAGTTTAAAAAATACTAAGTGTACCAAAGTCCATTCTGTTACTTTGTTTCTGTTAATGTGTTATGGATCCAATGGTCCCGGTTTCAAACAGGCAGCCATACAGGGAGCCACATATCTCAGCTGTTTTTAGTCACCTGTCTGTCTGTCTGCATGGCCATTGCTCCTGTGACTGAACTAACTCAGTCACTCGGGTTCCTCATGGCCATCTGAGGGCTCAGGGCTAGGAAGGCCGAGTGGTTCACCCTTTTCCCCGGCCATGCCCACTACATGCCAGCAGTACACCCAGCCCTGAGCCCTCTGACTAATAAAGTTTGCTCTCCTCCCCAATGGACTACTATCCCCCACATGCCTGTTTATTTAGAAATGTCTCTGAATAGGGTTTCTGAATGCCAGCAATTCCATGATGTATTACTTTCAGCTAACTGCTCTGATAAGCACAGGGCTTCTTAGAAAATAAATTAAGAGATTACAGTGGTACTGTCAGGTAAAGGGAACTCTGATAGCATCCCAACTGGCACCCTGTTCCCTATATAATGCACTACTTTTGACCAGAGCCCAATGGGCCCTTGCCAATACTGCACTACATAGGGGAATAGGGTGCTATTTGGGACATAACCTCTCTCTCTCTCTCTCTCTGGATGGCGGTGCTGACTGTGTTCCATTTTCATTTGAAAGGATGAGGTCATTTGATGTTCCCTCCATCAGCTCATTACTGTTACATTATGTATCCTCCACCTCCATTAAGGTACAGTTAGAGATAGCAGCCTCCATTAAGGTACAGTTAGAGATAGCAGCCTCCATTAAGGTACAGTTAGAGATAGCAGCCTCCATTAAGGTACAGTTAGAGATAGCAGCCTCCATTAAGGTACAGTTAGAGATAGCAGCCTCCATTAAGGTACAGTTAGAGATAGCAGCCTCCATTAAGGTACAGTTAGATATAACAGCCTTCATTACGGTACAGTTAGATATAACAGTCTTCATTAAGGTACAGTTAGATATAACAGCCTTCATTACGGTACAGTTAGATATAACAGCCTTCATTAAGGTACAGTTAGATATAACAGACTTCATTACAGTACAGTTAGATATAACAGCCTTCATTACAGTACAGTTAGATATAACAGCCTTCATTACAGTACAGTTAGATATAACAGCCTTCATTACGGTACAGTTAGATATAACAGTCTTCATTACGGTACAGTTAGATATAACAGCCTTCATTACGGTACAGTTAGATATAACAGTCTTCATTACGGTACAGTTAGATATAACAGCCTTCATTACAGTACAGTTAGATATAACAGCCTTCATTACGGTACAGTTAGATATAACAGTCTTCATTACGGTACAGTTAGATATAACAGCCTTCATTACAGTACAGTTAGATATAACAGCCTTCATTACGGTACAGTTAGATATAACAGCCTTCATTACAGTACAGTTAGATATAACAACCTTCATTACGGTACAGTTAGATATAACAGCCTTCATTACAGTACAGTTAGATATAACAGCCTTCATTACGGTACAGTTAGAGATAGCAGCCTTCATTAAGGTACAGTTATAGATAGGTAGAAGCAGCCTCTATTAAAATACAGTTAGAAATAACAGCCTTCATTACAGTACAGTTAGAGATAGCAGCCTTCATTAAGGTACAGTTATAGATAGCAGTTAAGGTACAGTTAGAGATAGCAGCCTTCATTACGGTACAGATTTAGATAGCAGCCTTCATTACAGTACAGTTAGAGATAGCAGCCTTCATTAAGGTACAGTTATAGATAGGTAGAAGCAGCCTCCATTTAAAATACAGTTAGAGATAGCAGCCTTCATTAAGGTACAGTTAGATATAACAGCCTTCATTAAAATACAGTTAGAGATAGCAGCCTTCATTACGGTACAGTTAGATATAACAGCCTTCATTAAGGTACAGTTAGATATAACAGCCTTCATTAAAATACAGTTAGATATAACAGCCTTCATTACGGTACAGTTAGATATAACAGCCTTCATTAAGGTACAGTTAGATATAACAGCCTTCATTAAAATACAGTTAGATATAACAGCCTTCATTAAGGTACAGTTAGAGATAGCAGCCTTCATTAAGGTACAGTTAGATATAACAGCCTTCATTAAGGTACAGTTAGATATAACAGCCTTCATTAAAATACAGTTAGAGATAGCAGCCTTCATTAAGGTACAGTTAGATATAACAGCCTTCATTACGGTACAGTTAGATATAACAGCCTTCATTACAGTACAGTTAGATATAACAGCCTTCATTACAGTACAGTTAGATATAACAGCCTTCATTACGGTAGAGTTAGATATAACAGCCTTCATTACGGTACAGTTAGATATAACAGTCTTCATTACGGTACAGTTAGATATAACAGTCTTCATTACGGTACAGTTAGATATAACAGCCTTCATTACGGTAGAGTTAGATATAACAGCCTTCATTACGGTACAGTTAGATATAACAGTCTTCATTACGGTACAGTTAGATATAACAGTCTTCATTACGGTACAGTTAGATATAACAGCCTTCATTACGGTACAGTTAGATATAACAGTCTTCATTACGGTACAGTTAGATATAACAGTCTTCATTACGGTACAGTTAGATATAACAGCCTTCATTACGGTACAGTTAGATATAACAGCCTTCATTACAGTACAGTTAGATATAACAACCTTCATTACGGTACAGTTAGATATAACAGTCTTCATTACAGTACAGTTAGATATAACAGCCTTCATTACGGTAGAGTTAGATATAACAGTCTTCATTACGGTACAGTTAGATATAACAGTCTTCATTACGGTAGAGTTAGATATAACAGTCTTCATTACGGTACAGTTAGATATAACAGTCTTCATTACGGTACAGTTAGATATAACAGCCTTCATTACGGTACAGTTAGATATAACAGTCTTCATTACAGTACAGTTAGATATAACAGCCTTCATTACGGTAGAGTTAGATATAACAGTCTTCATTACGGTACAGTTAGATATAACAGCCTTCATTACGGTAGAGTTAGATATAACAGTCTTCATTACAGTACAGTTAGATATAACAGCCTTCATTACGGTAGAGTTAGATATAACAGTCTTCATTACGGTACAGTTAGATATAACAGCCTTCATTAAGGTACAGTTAGATATAACAGCCTTCATTAAAATACAGTTAGATATAACAGCCTTCATTAAAATACAGTTAGAGATAGCAGCCTTCATTAAGGTACAGTTAGATATAACAGCCTTCATTAAGGTACAGTTAGATATAACAGCCTTCATTACGGTACAGTTAGATATAACAGCCTTCATTACGGTACAGTTAGATATAACAGCCTTCATTAAGGTACAGTTAGATATAACAGTCTTCATTACGGTACAGTTAGATATAACAGCCTTCATTAAGGTACAGTTAGATATAACAGCCTTCATTAAAATACAGTTAGATATAACAGCCTTCATTACAGTACAGTTAGATATAACAGCCTTCATTACAGTACAGTTAGATATAACAGCCTTCATTACGGTACAGTTAGATATAACAGCCTTCATTACGGTACAGTTAGATATAACAGCCTTCATTAAAATACAGTTAGATATAACAGCCTTCATTACGGTACAGTTAGATATAACAGTCTTCATTACGGTACAGTTAGATATAACAGTCTTCATTACGGTACAGTTAGATATAACAGCCTTCATTACGGTACAGTTAGATATAACAGCCTTCATTACGGTACAGTTAGATATAACAGCCTTCATTACGGTAGAGTTAGATATAACAGCCTTCATTACGGTACAGTTAGATATAACAGCCTTCATTACGGTACAGTTAGATATAACAGCCTTCATTACAGTACAGTTAGAGATAGCAGCCTTCATTAAGGTACAGTTATAGATAGGTAGAAGCAGCCTCTATTAAAATACAGTTAGATATAACAGCCTTCATTACAGTACAGTTAGAGATAGCAGCCTTCATTAAGGTACAGTTATAGATAGCAGTTAAGGTACAGTTAGAGATAGCAGCCTTCATTAAGGTACAGATTTAGATAGCAGCCGTCATTAAGGTACAGTTAGAGATAGTTGGAAGCAGCCATGCAAACAGAGACACACAGGTTCTGTGTATTGATACAGACAGACAAAGGTTGATCATCAACTCAATATGGACGTCACCCAAAACACACTGGCTTGCATCCCAAATGGCATCCTATTCCCGTTTATAGTTCACAACTTTTGACCAGATGGGCCATTACTAACACAAGTGTCCCACTTGATATCCTAACACAGCTCTTCTCCTCCATAACTCTATCCAGGCCAAGTGGCCCTCTATTCTAATCACAGCTAATTAAAGATGATTAGTTTGCAGAGACGGTCCCCGTAGGCCGAGGGTAAAGGAGCTGGGATTGTAAAGGTAGTGACAGACATGTCAGCCGGCGGCGGGAAGGAGAGGAGGAGGAGAGGTAGAGCTGCTTACCATGCCGTTCTGATAGATCCAGGCCAATTAGGACTGTTGACTCGGCCACATCCCCACATCACCACTGTCAAACGCAGCCAAGGTCATCCCTGACATGACACTGCCTTACCTGGGCTGATAGTTTACAGGAGGAGCTAGTTTCACCCCCTACGTTGCTATGATACCAATAAATCAAATCAAAAATCAATTGATTTGATTTGTGTTGTAGATTTGTAGATTTGATTAGATTTGATTAGATTTTTGATACCAATACCCCCCCCCCCCCCCCCCCCGTTCTCCTCCTCTTACTGTACAGTACACCCACCAGCACCCATTCAGAGCCAATCGCAATGGTGCTCTTCATTTTCTGAACCACAATTCAATCCCCACCGCATAGCCAAAGTTAAACTGTTGGGGTCTAATGGGGAAAAAGGTATCCAGGCATTGAATTGCATGTACAGTATTGTGAGGTTGTTGTCACGAAAATGTCTGGGAATGGCATCCTGTAAATCAGATTACAGTGTACCTGGGAGCATGTACAGTATGGTGGGTATATACACACAAATCATTCATTTCTCTCCAGTGGCTCTCTCTATATGGCAGACATTTTTCCTGTCTATATACTAAAAATGGATGTAGAATGTTCAGTAAAGCTATCCCTAGTACCCCTCCATGAAAATACTACTCATATACCAAAGACATAATATAACTGATCAGCAGCTGTTCTACATCACAGTAGCCTTCAAAATAAAGGTTCCAGTTGGAACCAAATAAGGTTTTTCAGAGGAATGCCATAAGGGAACCATTTAAGGTTCTTAAGTCTTTACAGTGTTCATTTAACTCCTGAATCAACACTAGAAGTTATAGATGGTTTACTCTGCTACCGCACAGCAAGCGTTACCAGAGTGCCAACTCTAGGACCAAAAGGCTCCTCAACAGCTTCTACCCCCATAAGACTGCTGAACAATTCATAAAATCGGCACCGGACAGTTTACATTGACCCCCCTCCCTTTTGTACACTGTTGCTACTCGCTGTTTGTTTGTTACCTATGTATACACTTCGCCCCCACCTACATGTACAGATTACCTCAACTAGCCCGTACCCCTGCACACTGACTCGGTACCGTTGCCCCCTGTATAAAGCCTCGTTATTGTTATTCTTATTGTGTTACTTTTTATTATTACCTTTTATTTTAGTCTACTTGGCAAATATTTTCTTCTTCTTGAACTGCACTGTTGGTTAAGGGCTCTTAAGTAAGCATTTCACTGTAAAGTCTACACTTGTTGTATTTGGCACATGTGACAAATAAAGTTTGATTTGATTAGAAATGTTACACTGCAAAATCAACACTAGTCAACACTGGTCAAGTTGCTGTGTGCTATAGAAAGGACAGATCAGCAGGTTTCCATACATTTCAAGGACCTTTTTGAATTCCAATGAACTGCAGATGCCACGTTAAGAAACCCCCCACTGGACTCAAAAGGTCCTTTATGGGGCAAGAGTTCTCCAAGGAACCCTAATAAGAGCTGAAAAAGAATGCCGTGTATGCAGAGTGAAAACATTACAGTGAACATTATGTTTAACTCTGAACCTGCTGTCTGTATGCACCGAGCAATGAAAGGTCTGTCTTCATTTAACGTGTAATGTGGCTAGAGACATTCAATTGGAAGTTAATATCTCATCATTATATTGATAGCAATGATTATGCAGATTGCAGTCCTCAACACATTGTATTAATGAGTCATCGTGTGGGAATTGGCGCCATCAGCGGGTGAAGTTAACAGAACCTTCACCCTCCCAGCCTACTCTCTTTCTCTGTGTGTGACTCCCCACTGCAAAATAAGGACTGGTTGTTACAGCGGTTCAATTTGAACAATAATTAAATGTAAATAATTATTGCAAAGGGAGAAAAGAGAATTTAACAATGCCCCTCTCTCTCACACACACACACACACTATGGACTGGAATATTGGTATGTCAGGGCCCTTAAGGGGCTAATTAGACCTTCTTCTTTTCATCTGGAATATTGGTATGTCAGGGCCCTTAAGGGGCTAATTAGACCTTCTTCTTTTCATCTGGAATATTGGTATGTCAGGGCCCTTAAGGGGCTAATTAGACCTTCTTCTTTTCATCTGGAATATTGGTATGTCAGGGCCCTTAAGGGGCTAATTAGACCTTCTTCTTTTCATCTGGAATATTGGTATGTCAGGGCCCTTAAGGGGCTAATTAGACCTTCTTCTTTTCATCTGGAATATTGGTATGTCAGGGCCCTTAAGGGGCTAATTAGACCTTCTTCTTTTCATCTGGAATATTGGTATGTCAGGGCCCTTAAGGGGCTAATTAGACCTTCTTCTTTTCATCTGGAATATTGGTATGTCAGGGCCCTTAAGGGGCTAATTAGACCTTCTTCTTTTCATCTGGAATATTGGTATGTCAGGGCCCTTAAGGGGCTAATTAGACCTTCTTCTTTTCATCTGGAATATTGGTATGTCAGGGCCCTTAAGGGGCTAATTAGACCTTCTTCTTTTCATCTGGAATATTGGTATGTCAGGGCCCTTAAGGGGCTAATTAGACCTTCTTCTTTTCATCTGGAATATTGGTATGTCAGGGCCCTTAAGGGGCTAATTAGACCTTCTTCTTTTCATCTGGAATATTGGTGTGTCAGGGCCCTTAAGGGGCTAATTAGACCTTCTTCTTTTCATCTGGAATATTGGTATGTCAGGGCCCTTAAGGGGCTAATTAGACCTTCTTCTTTTCATCTGGAATATTGGTATGTCAGGGCCCTTAAGGGGCTAATTAGACCTTCTTCTTTTCATCTGGAATATTGGTATGTCAGGGCCCTTAAGGGGCTAATTAGACCTTCTTCTTTTCATCTGGAATGTTTGTGTTTTTAATATAATGTTTTGGTGAAGCTGTGTTTGCTTAGTTACCCACTGTGCTTATGCTGTTCTGTGCTCATAGTGGCCCATGCATGAGACATGGAATCATTCCACTAAAACTGTCTGGTTAGCTAGCTAACAAACATAGTGTGAAGATATATCCACAAATTCATTGTTTTACACAATATTTTATCATATTTGATGAGTTATTTGATCAAAGTTTTCCTTTACCAAAATGGATGACTTTTAGACATGTTGTTAGGATCCTAATGTCCATTCTAGAGTACTAATATACAGTATAATTCTATGAGGCAGACAGTCATCAGTGCAGCTGTACAGTATAAAGAGACTTTCATTTTGTAGTGGATATTGTTCTAGAATAGATGAACCAGTGTTAAAATAGTTTGTCTGTAATTATTGCGTGTTATGTTCTACAATAATTGATTAGGTCCTGGAGGATTTGTCCGGTGTGTTCTCGCCCTGTTACAGTTATTGAAATCATCAACCTTGTCTAGAATCACTCCATTTGCAAACATTTTCCAGGCACAACGCCCAGCCCCGATAATTTATTATTAGACTTTAACAGGGCACTCCCAAGGACTCAATTTAGCTAATGTGGTGGCAAAATATTAACCAAGGTGATTAGGAAGAGGCAACCATTGTGATCTTATCGATCTACTGCACGTTCTTAGTTCAAATATCTGAAATATCTGCTTTATGGTGGTAAAGATTGAAAAATATTGCAAATATAGTCATTCATTGCACACTTTTTGCCATACCATCAACATTATGGGATGTGATGTATGACTGTTCGATTTTTAGGAAGCTTCCCACACACTGACAGGACACAAGGACAGTGATTGGTTGGCAGCAGCACGTCATTCTTCAAACAACATTGTACTTCACAGTACTTTGCCACATCCACAATCTATCCACACCTCAACCCATACAATCAAATAAGTAGCATAAATGTGTAATCTACACTGATGATAAATTAATTGCGGGTCTTTTGCCAACAATGCAGTTAAAGATCATTAAAAAAAAATTGAAATAGTGAAATAAGGAATAAATACACTGTGAGCAACAATAAGAAGTAAAAAATAACATGGCTATATACAGGGAGTACCAGTACCATGTCTATGTGCCGGAGTATGAGGTAATTGAGTAGCTATGTACAGTATATATAGGTAGGGGTAAAGTGACTAGGCAACAGGATAGATAATAAACATCATTAACCGTTTATCTATCCTATTGCCTAGTCACTTTACCTCTACCTTTACCACACCTACGAGTGTGAAAGTCTGCCCAGGGCCTGGGCTCCAGGGGCCCCCATTGATTTTGTTAGTCATTCTCACTCAAATCATATTAACATTGCATCTGTCATGACAGGAAATTAGCTTTAAAACTACAAAAAAGTATCTCCACCAAAAGGCATAATGGATTGAATTGCAGGAAAATTGTAAAACTGCAAAACAATTACAATGTCCCATGAAAAAAATGAGTAGAATTGCTTGAAATTTGTTATAAAATTGCAACAAAATAAATATTAGTCCAATAGCAAAACTTGCTTTAAAACCACAAGATTTTCTCTATTCCCCATGGCAAAATGTGTAGAATTGCAGGGAATGTACTTTTAAAATGTGTTTTCCTCTCTCTGCCGTCAAGAGGGGGGACACTACAACATTTTGCTGCAAGGTGGGGGGGGGGGCAAACCAAATCTTGCTTAGGGCCCCAGAAGGCTAAAGCCGGCCCTGCGGGTAGCCATTTGATTAGCTATTTAGCAGCCTTGATTAGGTCTCAGATATAGCTCTTTCCTCTGGCTGTTGTTTCCCCCTCAGGCAAATAAATGTCATTTCAATAATGGAATAAGTAACTAATCATCTCACTCCTTGTGTGTAAGTGCCAGTGATCAGATCGCACTGAGTGATGGGTTAACTGCTGGCGTCCATCACCAGAACCCACTGAGTGATGGGTTCACTGCTGGGGTCCATCACCAGAACCCACTGAGTGATGGGTTCACTGCTGGCTTCCATCACCAGAACCCACTGAGTGATGGGTTCACTGCTGGGGTCCATTACCAGAACCCACTGAGTGATGGGTTCACTGCTGGCTTCCATCACCAGAATCCACTGAGGAATGGGTTCAATGCTGGGGTCCATCACCAGAACCCACTGAGTGATGGGTTCACTGCTGGGGTCCCATTCATCCTCTTTAACTGGCTTGATTCTTTCTAACTCTCCTCTTTTAAAACCGCTCTGAAATGTTTCCTCTAATGGCAGTGAGAGGCTCAATTCCAAACGGGGCCATTTTGAACACAGGATGACAGGATTCTTTATGGTCTTTGTAAGTAAAGTTGTTGAGGAGTCAAAGGGTCCTTTCATAAGTATTTGCATTTAATCAGCACATTGGAAGGTACAGGAGATCTGGAGATCTGGGGACCCCTCTTTTTACGCTGCTGCTACTCTCTGTTTTTTCATATAGGCATAGTCACTTTAACTACACATTCATGTACATACTACCTCAATTGGGCCAACCAACCAGTGCTCCCACACATTGGCTAACCGGGCTATCTGCACTGTGTCCCGCCAACCACCACCCGCCAACCCCTCTTTTACACTACTGCTACTCTCTGTTCATCATATATGCATAGTCACTTTAACCATATCTACATGTACATACTACCTCAATCAGCCTGACTAACCGGTGTCTGTATGTAGCCTCGCTACTTTTATAGCCTCGCTACTGTATATAGCCTGTCTTTTTACTGTTTTATTTCTTTACTTAGCTATTGTTCACCTAACATCTTTTTGCACTATTGGTTAGAGGCTGTAAGTAAGCAAGGTCTACACCTGTTGTATTCGGCGCATGTGATAAACTTTGATTTGATTTGAAAATGAAGTGGCTTTGTCCACCTGGAAAGATTGCCAGACATAGAGGCATCATTCCCATGTGACAATACCAGGGGAAGTCACCTCCTCATAGCAAAAACAAAGCACGTAACAGGTAGTGTGGAGTGTAAAAGCTCTGCTTTTTTTCTCTTCAATTAGTTAACGACTACCAGAACCCACTGGATTCTCCAATTACACTGAATGAACTACAGGACAAAATATAAACTCTCCTACCCAAAAAGGCCTGTGGTGTTGATGGGATCCTAAATAAAATTATAAAATATATAGACAACAAATTCCAGTTGCATATACTTAAACTCTTTAACATCATCCTCAGCTCTGGCATCTTCCCCAATATTTTTAACCAAGGACTGATCACCCCAATCCACAAAATAACTACCATGATATATGCGTCAACAGCAACCTTGGAAAAATCCACTACATTATCATTAACAGCAGACTCATACATTTCCTCAGTGAAAGTAATGTACTGAGCAACTGTCAAATTAGCTTTTTACCAAATTACCGTATGACAAACCACATTCACCCTGCACACACTAAATTGACCAAAAAGACAAAGGTAAAGTCTTCTCATGCTTTGATTTAAAAAAGCCTTTGACTCGATTTGGCATGAGAGTCTGCTATACAAATGAATGGAAAGTGGTATTGGGGGAAAAACATACAACATTATAAAATCCATGTACACAAACAAGTGTGCGGTTACAATGGGAAAACAACTATTTCTTTCCACAGGACCATGGGGTGAGATAGGGATTGTAATGGGTACGTGTTGGTGGCAAGGAAGTCAGGTGCAGGAGAACCAACTTGGTAAAAACAGAGTTGTTTAATAAATGCTGATAAAACTCCAAAAACCAAAAATGTACAAAATAACAAAAGTGGGTACAAAACCCATCGCACACCAACATAAAACATGCACATCACATACAAACAAACAATCTCCGACAAGGACATAAGGGGAAACAGAGGGTTAAATACACAACATCTAATTGATGGGATTGGAACCAGGTGTGAAAGATGACAAGACAAAACCCATGGAAAATGGATCAGTGATGGCTAGAAGGCCGCTGATGTCGACCGCCGAACACCGCCCGAACAAGGAGAGGGACCGACTTCGGCGGAAGTCGTGACAGGGATGCAGTTTGAGCCCTAATCTCTTCAACATATATAGCAAAAATATCCTCTGTGTACAACGTAAAACAAATACTGCATGCAGAGCGGAATTAGGCCGATACCCTCTAATTATCCAAATCTAGAAAATAACCGTTCAATTCTACAACCACCTAAAAGGAAGTGATTCCCAAACCTTCCATGACAAAGCCATCACCTACAGAGCGATGAACCTGGAGAAGAGTCCCCTAAGCAAGCTGGTCTTGGGGCTCTGTTCACAAACACAAACAGACTCCACAGAGCCCAAGGACAGCAACACAACTAGGCCCAACCAAATCATGAGAAAACTAAAAGATAATTACTTAACACATTGAAAAGAATTAACAAAAGAACAGCAACCTAGAATGCTATTTGGCCCTAAACAGAGAGTACACAGTGGCAGAATACCTGCCCACTGTGAATACCTGCCCACTGTGACTGACCCAAACTTAAGGAAAGCTTTGACTATGTACAGACTCAGTGAGCATAGCCTTGCTATTGAGAAAGGCTGCCATAGGCTATCAAGAGAATACCGGCTATGTGCGCACTACCCACAAAATAAGGTGGAAACTGAGCTGCACTTCTTCCAAATGTATGACCATATTAGAGACACATATTTCCCTCAGATTACACAATCAAACCCAATTTTGATAAACTTCCATATCTACTGGGTGAAATACCACAGTGTGCCATCATAGCAGCAAGATTTGTAACCAACAAGAAAAGGGTAACCAGTGAAGAACTAACGATTTGCGCTGAGAGTCGGGAAGGTCATTCAGGGAGTGAGTGTTTTAATAAATAAACGCAACACTAAACAAGAAACACCAACAACACACAGACTTAACACTGGAACAGAAACAATAACGCCTGGGGAAGGAAACAAAGGGAGTGACATATATATAGGGAAGGTAATCAGGGAGGTGATGGAGTCCAGGTGAGTCTGATGATGCGCAGGTGCACGTAATGATGGTAACAGGTGTGTGCCATAACAAGCAGCCTGGTGACCTAGAGGCCGGAGAGGGAGCACACGTGACAAGAACAAACACATATTTTGTACTTTAACTATTTGCATGTCGTTACAACAGCGTATATAGACATAATATAACATTTGAAATGTCTTTGTTCTTATGGAACTTTTGTGAGTGTAATGTTTACTGTTAATTTGTATTGTTCATTTCACTTTAGTTTTTTATCTACTTCACTTGCCTTGGCATGTAAACATATGTTTCCATTGAATTGAGAGAGAGAGACAGAGTGAGAGAGAGAGAGAGAGAGAGAGAGAGAAACAGGTTCACTGGCACTTAATTATATTATTTGATTTACATAATCATCAGCAAAGGAAAAAAGTGGGCAAGAGGCGGGTTTTTAAGAGTATTGTTTTTGAGAGTTGTTTATCGTTACAGTCTCCGTTAACGACAGGTTCCAGACAGCTGCACAGATCATACGTCTCCAGCCCTCTCTCGGAGCTGTCAGCTCTACAGCACAAAGTCATGTTGATTCCGATGTTTATCCAAACGGCTCGACGTGTGACCGCTTTTACTACCTTGTAAGACCTTCGGAGCCATCTGCAAAGACTAACCTGCCACACCTCATTAGCCCATACCCCTGTGAACATGGGAAGAGCAAACACACTCACACAAACACACACACACACACTCTGCTGCCAAAAACACATTTTTTTTAAAATCCAAAGTGATGCTTCCTCAAACAACCTGGGGGAGTGGAGGAGAACGATGGGGGGGTGGCAGAAGGGGTCACTTGTTTTCTTGGATCATCACAGTAATCTTAGCCTTTGATTTCTGGAGATGCCAGACTGGCAGGCATTACTGTAGCTTGTCATACGCGTGGTGTTTGGAACCAACCAACTGACTTGTTTGGCCCTGTGTGTCTGTAGAGACCCCTGGGCTGGCTGGATGCAGCAGATTTTTCCCTGTGATGCCAGGGGGCACCTAGCCTGCACTCAATAAACAAAGCATTACAGGACCCCACCTTATTACACTCAGCCTAGGATGTTGTGGACCCACCACCATGTTGGGCCAAGATGGGGCATGATGGTGTGTTATTTGAAATGGGCAGTCGTTTTAGTTGACAGTGTTGTTCAAAGGAGTTTGTGATAGAGCGTGTGCGTGTGTGTGTGTGTGTGCACTTATGTGTCTGTGTATACATGTGTATGTGTGACTGCCAGTGGGTTCTTTTCTCAGTTCTCTCAGGTAAATGTGCGCTTGTCAAATGTTGCCTTCTTTGTCATTTCAGGTATGCCCCTCAGTCTAGACTGTAAGGCCTTCTTTGGCTACAGCGGGGAGTCTAGACATATCATCTACTGGATGAAGGGGGAGAAGTTTGTGGAGGAGCTGGCAGGTCACATTAAAGAAAGTGAAGTCAGGTACTGTATATAATCTATCACTGCAAACTTTTCCTCTTTCTCTGTTTCTGATCGTGGAAGTGTCTAGTTTCTGGTTATATACAGAAACCAGTGTGGATGTGACTGACACTAGCATATTATGCCCATTAGGGTTGTGGAGTAATGTCTTGTGGGTCTGAAAAATCATCCGGCTTCATTAGGAGTGTGATGTTCCACTGCCACATCCTGTGCTGTCCACTGTGACTGACAGCATAATCCCTCCATCAGCGGGAGGGGATTTCTGTTTCGATATCAGCTCCAGGATTTGTACTACAGTCTAAATGGACAGAGGGGAAATTCCTCATGCACACAATGAGAAACTAATCACGTAACAATTTAATTCAGGGTAAATCCGGGCTTGTTGGAAGTAGCAGACTGCTACTTCTGAAAGATGATAAGATTTCATCCTCTTGTTGGAAAGCTAGTAATTACCACATAAAGCTAGTAATTACCACATAAAGCAAGTTATTACCACATAAAGCACGTACAGTAATTACCATATAAATCTAGTAATTACCACATAAAGCTAGTAATTACCACATAAAGCTAGTAATTACCACATAGCTGTCATGCAAATGTAACCGCTCCTATCAAATGACAAATAATTGTCTCAACTTCCCAGTCTAGAGTAGCCAGTAGCATCTTCTACCCAGTAGCCAGTAGCATCTTCTGCCCAGTAGCATGTGGCATCACCTCCCCAGTATCCATTAGCATCACCTCCCCAGTAGCCAGTAGCATCACTTCCCCAGTAGCCAGTAGCATCACTTCCCCAGTAGCATAACCTCCCCAGAGGCCAGTAGCATAATCTCCCCAGTAGCTAGTAGCAATACCACCCCAGCCTGGAGTATCCAGTAGCATCACCTCCCAAGTAGCCAGTAGCATCAACTCCCCAGCCTGGAGTAGCCAGTAGCATCATCTCACCAGCCTGGAGTAGGCAGTAGCATCCTCTCACCAGCCTGGAGTAGCCAGTAGCATCATCTCACCAGCCTGGAGTAGCCAGTAGCATCATCTCACCAGCCTGGAGTAGGCAGTAGCATCATCTCACCAGCCTGGAGTAGGCAGTAGCATCAACTCCCCAGCCTGGAGTAGCCAGTAGCATCAACTCCCCAGCCTGGAGTAGCCAGTAGCATCATCTCACCAGCCTGGAGTAGGCAGTAGCATCATCTCACCAGCCTGGAGTAGGCAGTAGCATCATCTCACCAGCCTGGAGTAGCCAGTAGCGTATTAAAGTAATAAAGTACACAATGGATTTCAAAACCACTGAACTGACTCCACACCAGAACCCACCACTCCAATTCTAACTCTACTATCTACTGCTGGAGGTATTCAGCCAATCATCAAGTTTGCAGACAACACAACAGTAGTGGATACTTGTCACTTTAATAATGTTTACATATTTTGCATTACTCATCTCAAATGTATATACTGTATTCTATTCTATTCTATTCTACTGTATCTTAGTCTGTTGCTCTGACATTGCTTGTCCAAATATTTATATATTCTTAATTCTATTCCATTACTTTGGATTTGTTGTGAAATTGTTCAATATTACTTGTCAAATATTACTGCACTGTTGGCGCTAGAAACACAAGCATTTTGCTACACCCGCAATAACATCTGCTAAACACGTGTATGTGAGCAATACAATTAGATTTGCTACAAGTTCAGACAGCTGACTAGATTATTTAAATGTTTTGCTGACATGGCTAATTAAGTAACTGTCAGTGACTGACATAACAAGAGAAAAATGACTGATGCACAACCAAATTTCAAATGTTCTGTTGATCTACTCAACTGACCCCGAACTGAGTCCCTAGGTTGGGGACCCCCTAGCAGCTTGAGGCCCTAAGTGACCACTTATGCCTAGGGCCGCCCCACCAGCACATGGCCAAACCAAAACCAACCAATGTCTCTCTCTCTCTCGCCAACAAAACGAGGCTGGATGTCTCTACAGTTGTGCAGATGAGATGGGAAAGTGACTGAAATTAACTAAGAAAAGCAGATATTATCACATGAATGGCTAGAGGCGGAGATATAGAGATACTGTACAGAGCAGAGAGGAGTTATTTGTTCACAGGCAGACTGGAATTTTCTTTCTGCACAATTGGTGAACAGCCAAGAATGATGACTAAGAAGGGAGAGGGGAAAAGGCTACTTATTTAAGAGGCTCTAATAACCCTATGAACAAAGGAGGTGCCAGTTTTCAGTAGAAATATGTCTGAGATTTCATACAAAGAAGTCTAGGTCAGGTTAGTGCAGTAAGATACTCTGACCCAGTTTCTCTCAATGCTCCTGGTGGACTAATGCAATCTGAGAGAGAGGCAGATCTGGCTCTCAAGAGAAGACAGGCTGTGTGCACAATGCCTGCAAAATGAGGTGGAAACTGAGCTGCACTTCCTAACCTCCTGCCCAATGTATGACCATATTAGAGACACACATTTCCCTCAGATTACACAGATCCACAAAGAATTCTAAAACAAATCCAATATTGATCAACTCCCATATCTACTGGGTGAAATACCACAGTGTGCCATCACAGCAGCAAGATTTGTGACCTGTTGCCACAAGAAAAGGGCAACCAGTGAAGAACAAACACCATTGTAAATACAACCCATATTTATGTTTTTCAAAAAGAAAGGAGGACCAAGGCACTCTTCATATAATTAATTAAAATGCCTTTATTAGTATGGCATGTTCAATAGAAACAACGTTTTTTTTTTTACCGACGTGTTTCGGCTGCATGGCCTTCGTCAGGGAGTACAAAAAAAAGGAGTACAAGGTCCTCTTTTAAACAGCTTATCAATTAGCCCTAATTGGAAGAGAGATTGGTTACACAATTGATTGGACACACCTAGTAAGCAATACTATACACATTGAAATACTGTAGCTATGTTATCATAAAAATACAACTCCAAGCTAGAAGTATCAGAACACTAAAAGGTAGTTCTAACCTTAGATATGACTGGGAGAAGTGTCAAGAATAAGAAAGCTAAATATTCCATAGTCCACTAGAACACAGCAAAACATGAACAACAACAGTCTAACCATAGCTGAGGGCAATAGAGCTAGAAGACATCACGACCCTACAGGAAGGGTGAGAAATCCATATCTTCATTTAAACCAGAGTATTTAGTGGCCTGTAGTTTGTAGATCCAAAAACGTTCCCTTTGGTTTAACTGTTTAAGACGGTCCCCTTTTCTAATAGAGGCCGGAATATGATCAATACCCATAGCTTGTAGGGAGGCAGGGTTGCCATGGTGTAGGGACTTGTAGTGCCTTGCCATGGGGTAGTCTTCATTGCCTACCCGTATGGCGTACTTGTGTTCCGCTAAGCGGTCTTGAAGCCATAAGCTTTAAGAGATGTCCTACCATAAATGACAAATTAGTCCGGGTGACTCTCAAAAAACTTGTCTTGACCACAAACCCAATAACTCTTTTAAATGTAACCATTGCAACCATTGCAGTAATATTGTACAGAATAAGTATTTTGTTGACACAGCTTCCAAAATGGAG
The DNA here is from genome assembly GCF_002021735.2 of Oncorhynchus kisutch. Classification (NCBI taxonomy): domain Eukaryota; kingdom Metazoa; phylum Chordata; class Actinopteri; order Salmoniformes; family Salmonidae; genus Oncorhynchus; species Oncorhynchus kisutch. The sequence goes on from NC_034188.2 coordinate 22,646,979, forward strand.
TATTACGTCAAGCATTTCATTAACTGTAAAACCACTCATGTCATCTATAGATTGGAATGTCCACAGTGCAAGGTGTTCTACATTGGACGGACAAAGAGATGCCTTCAAGACCGCTTAGCGGAACACAAGTATGCCATACGGGTAGGCAATGAAGACTACCCCATGGCAAGGCAATACAAGTCCCTACACCATGGCAAGGCACTACAAGTCCCACACCATGGCAACCCTGCCTCCCTACAAGCTATGGGTATTGATCGTATTCCGGCCTCTATTAGAAAAGGGGACCGTCTTAAACAGTTAAACCAAAGGGAACGTTCTTGGATTTACAAACTACAGGCCACTAAATACTCTGGTTTAAATGAAGATATGGATTTACAAACTACAGGCCACTAAATACCCTGGTTTAAATGGGGCGGCAGCGTAGCCTAGTGGTTAGAGCGTTGGACTAGTAACCGGAAGGTTGCAAGTTCAAACCCCCGAGCTGACAAGGTACAAATCTGTCGTTCTGCCCCTGAACAGGAAGTTAACCCACTGTTCCTAGGCCGTCATTGAAAATAAGAATGTGTTTTTAACTGACTTGCCTGGTTAAATAAAGGTAAAATAAAAATTATTTAAAAAATGAAGATATGGATTTCTCACCCTTCCTGTAGGGTTGTGATAGGTCCATTTGCTGTCATCTAGTGGACATTTTTCTCTATTGCCCTCAGCTAGACTGTTGTTGTTCATGTTTTGCTGTGTTCTAGTGGACTATGGAATATTTAGCTTTCTTATTCTTGACACTTCTCCCAGTCATATTTAAGGTTAGAACTACCTTTTAGTGTTCTGATACTTCTAGCTTGGAGTTGTATTTTTATGATAACATAGCTACAGTATTTCAATGTGTATAGTATTGTTTACTAGGTGTGTCCAATCAATTGTGTAACCAATCCCTCTTCCAATTAGGGCTAATTGATAAGCTGTTTAAAAGAGGACCTTGTATTCCTTTTTTTGTACTCCCTGACGAAGGCCATGCAGCCGAAACACGTCGGTTTAAAAAAAACTTTGTTTCTATTGAACATGCCATACTAATAAAGGCATTTTAATTAATTATATGAAGAGTGCCTTGGTCCTCCTTTCTTTTTGTTGACCAATTTACCCCTTTTACCAAAGAGCACCTTCTATCTACCAAAATGTACTATTGTGTACCTTAGTAGCGCTTCCCTTCCTCCTCTTTCCATATGGTTTTTTATTTTCCCTTTTGTACTTTAACTATTTGCACGTCGTTACAACACTGTATATAGATATAATATGACATTTGAAATGTCTCTATTCTTTTGGAACTTATGTGAGTGTAATGTTTACTGTTAATTTGTATTGTTTATTATCTACTTCACTTGTTTTGGCAATGTCAACATATGCCAATAAAGCCCTTGAATTAAAAATTGAAATTGAGAGGGAGAAAGAGCTGGAGAGAAAGAAAGAGGAAGAGAGAAATGGACTGTGTGCATATTGTGTGTTTGTGGGCGTGCGTGTATGTGTGTCTGTCTGTGTGTTTGTGATGGTCCAAGTGAACATATGCGTGTGCCTGACTATAAATATTCTCTTCTGATGGGGAATTTTAGCAAGTAGCTCATCATTCAGAATGACCTCTATCACAAATCGCCACATCACATCAGTCCTTCTCAGTGGCACTGCAAAGACCTGCTCTTTATTTTCATTTGGAGGTTTTGAAGTGCTCTTGTGGGGGAGAGTTTACACGCCTCTGCGCTGGTTTTGTTTTCTTCCAGCCGAGCCACTAATGATGTATTACGCCTTCCTCTCACCTCTAGAACTGCGTCCTCCTTCCTAGCGTGGAGGTACAGCATTATCCTTCCTAACGTGGATGTACAGCATTATCCTTCCTGACGTGGCTGTACGGCATTATCCTTTCTGGCGTGACCGTGCAGCAGTATCCTTCCTGGTGTGGAGGTGCAGCATTATCCTTTCTGGCGTGGATGTGCAGCATTATCCTTTCTGGTGTGGATGTGCAGCATTATCCTTCCTGGTGTGGATGTACAGCATTATCCTTACTAACATTTAGAATGGAGCCGCAGCGGATGGCTGACATTTTACGGGCTCCTAACCAACTGTACAATTTGTGTGTTTTTCACATTGTTTGTAACTTATTTTGTACATAATGTTGCTGCTACCGTCTCTTATGACCGAAAATAACTTCTGGATATCAGAACAGTGATTACTCGCCTCTAACTGGATTAGAGAAGGACGCAAAGGATATGCTGCTTTTCTAAGACCTGGCCCAAATCCCTGTCATTCGCGTGAAGAAAAGACGGAAACACAGGGGAGATTGGGGTGCCTTGTGAAAATTTGTCGGTGAGTGGGTAACCCGCCTATACCATCCGTTCTATTGGCCAATATGCAATCACTGGAAAATAAACTGGCTGATGAATAAACTGGACTATCCTACTGTCATGACGTTGGCTTGATGGGGGAGGTTTATGACCCCCCATAAATACCTTTCTCCCTTTCCTCTCTCTTGACTACAGAAGGACTCTTGAATAGCCTTTGTTAAACATATAGAGTCTGGGAACATCAAAAGGTGGGGGGAAAGGAACCATATTTCGGTAATCCAACCAGCTGAAAATATGCGTTGGTACTCAATGAATATGATGCCTGATCAGTTGGCATCTGAGACATTATGACTGATGACAGGACGACATAAACTGTATCTTGGAAAGTCTACACATTCTAGATTCACATGGAATTGTTGTGCAATTTAAATGTTTAAATTTGAAAGTATTTGTGAAAAGATTAAAGGTAATTTTAGCTTCCAAATGAGAGAATTGAGTTTTCATAAGGTTAAAGCTCTGCTCACTCAGTGGCCCGCCCATGTGAAGAGACATTGGTTGTAAACTATGAAACACGCCCTTCTCTCCCCTCCTATATAAAGCTCTTGACAAAAAAAAATTATTTCTGTTCCGATGACATTAGGGCGACAGTCCTATGTTGAAAGTGTTCAGATAATAAGCTGTTCATAGCCGTCTATTTACCAACACAAACCAATGCTGGCACGAAGACTGCACTCAACTAGCTGTATAAGGCCATAAGCAAACAAGAAAATGCTCATCCAGAAGCTGCACTCCTAGTGGCCGGGGACTTTAATGCAGACAAACTTAAATCTGTTTTACCTCACAAAGCTCCAACATAGAATGCCCACTCAGATCACACCCTGAACAAACAAAACATAGAACATACAAAGCAAACTATGGTCAGGGTGTGACAATTATCCTTCCTAATGTGGATGTAGAGGTGTGGATGCCGCAATGTCTCCCTCCCCCCTCCCTGTGTGTGTGTGTGTGTGTGTGTGTGTGTGTGTGTGTGTTTGATCTCCAGCTCCACTGTAATGGGGAAAGAATCTCTGCCTAATGAGTATGACCTCTGCGCTGAACTCTTGTTAGCTGCATTGTGAAACCAGGGCCTGTCTCTGAAAACAGACCACTATATGAGGTGTGTCTCCACCCCCCCACTATGTACCTCAGTGGTGACCTGTATACTCTGGGCTATGGTACCTCCCCTGAGGTTCTTCTCTCTCCTCCCTCCTCCTCCTCTTCTTCTACACAGGGTGCTGAAGGAACACTTGGGGGAAAAGGAGGTGGAGCTGTCCTTAACCTTCGACGCGGTGGAGGAGACGGACCTGGGAAACTACACCTGCTATGTGGAGAACCACATTGGACGGAGGAGCGGCAGCGCTATCCTGCAGAAAAGAGGTAGGCCAGGCCTCAACACCACTGCTGTCTGCTGATAATACTGCTGTGACAGTAACACTTTAGGCAGACAGATTTATGGGTAATGTCTCCCTTGGGAGGGGTGCGGCGTCATGGCATAATACCCTTTGCCGACTTGGGCACTGACCAATTAGAACCCCAATTCTTCACTTGTCTAATACTCTGTGTCATGCTACAGTTGAAGTCGGAAATTTACATACAGCTTAGCTTTTGCCATATACATTAAACTCAATTTTTCACAATTCCTGACATTTAATCCTTGTAAAAATTCCCTGTCGTAGGTCAGGTAGGATCACCACTTTATTTTAACAATGTGAAATGACAGAATAATAGTGGAGAGAATTATTTATTTAAGCTTTTATTTATTTCATCACATTCCCAGTGGGTCAAAAGTTTACATACACTCAATTAGTGTTTGGTAGCATTGCCTTTTAAATTGTTTAACTTGGGTGAAATGCTTCAGGTAGCCTTCTAGAAGCTTCCCACAATAAGTTGGGTGAATTTTGGCCCATTCCTCCTGACAGAGCTGGTGTAACTGAGTCAGGTTTGTAGGACTCCTTTCTCACACAAGCTTTTTCAGTTCTGCCCACACATTTTCTATTGGATTGAGGTCAGGGCTTTGTGATGGCCATGACTTTGTTGTCGTTAAGTCATTTTGCCACACCTTTGGAAGCATGCTTGGGGTCATTGTCCATTTGGAAGACCCATTTGCGACCAAGCTTTAACTTCCTGACTGATGTCTTGAGATGTTGCTTCAATATATCCACATAATTTTCCCACCTCATGATGCCACCAGTCCCTCCTGCAGCAAAGCACCCCCACAACATGATGCTGCCACCCTTGTGCTTCACGGTTGAAATTGTGTTCTTCGGGCTTGCAAGCCTCCCCCTTTTTCCTCCAAACATAACAATGGTTATTATCGTCAAACAGTTCTATTTTTGTTTCATCAGACCAGAGGACATTTCTCCAGAAAGTACGATCTTTGTCCCCATGTGCAGTTGCAAACCATAGTCTGTCTTTTTTATGCTGGTTTTGGAGCAGTGGCTTCTTCCTTGCTGAGCGGCCTTTCAGGTTATGTCGATATAGGACTCGTTTTACTGTGGATATAGATACTTTTGGACCTGTTTCCTCCAGCATCTTCACAAGGTCCTTTGCTCTTGTTCTGGGATTGATTTGCACTTTTCACACCAAAGTACATTAATTTCTAGGAAACAGAATGCATCTCCTTCCTGAGCGGTATGACGGCTGCGTGGTCCCATGGTGTTTATACTTGCGTAATATTGTTTGTACAGTTGAACGTTGTACCTTCAGGCGTTTGGAAATTGCTCCCAAGGATGAACCAGACTTGTGGAGGTCTCAAAAAAATTATTTTGAAGTCTTGGCTGATTTCTTTTGATTTTCCAATGATGTCAAGCAAAGAGGCACTAAGTTTGAAAGTAGGCCTTGAAATACGTTCACAGGTACACCTCCAATTGACTCAAATTATGTCAATTAGCCTACCAGAAGCTTCTAAAGCCATGACATAATTTTCTGGAATTTTCCAAGCTGTTTAAAGGCACAGTCAACTGAGTGTATGTAAACTTCTGACCCACTGGGTGATACAGAGAAATAATATGTTTGTAAACAATTGTTGGACAAATTACTTGTGTCATGCACAAAGTAGATGTCCTAACCGACTTGCCAAAACTATAGTTTGTTAACAAGACATTTCTGGAGTGGTTGAATAATGAGTTTTAATGACTCCAACCTAAGTGTATGTAAACTTCCGACTTCAACTGTATATGCCTCCCACAATCTGTATGACTGTTGTAAGTAGCCTGGCTAAAGTCAGAACTGGAGAGAGAAAGAAATACATTTAAGAAGAAATCTTATTGAGATATTGAGGTATAGATCTATATGTAGGCACTGAAAGAGCATGAGTTTGCAGAGAGCAGAATTTGATCCCCTTTTCTCTTTTTCTTGGAAGGGCAGATCTGATCGAGTCACAGCTTTATAAGTGTATTTTAAACCAGATTTTAAAGCAAATGTATGTTTCATAGCTTCAGCGCAATAAAAACTACAACCAATAAATAATCAAATTTGCAGTTTTACTTGATAATCACATTTTCTTACGTGAAACCATGTTTTCACATCTATTAAATTGACAGTTTGCACCACATTTTCACATGTGACGAGAATAACTGTAACAGTCGTCGTTGCATGAAGGATCAGACCAAAGCGCAGCGTGGTAAGTGTTCATGATATTTATTAAAACGGAACACTATAACAAAGTGGAAACCGACAACGAACAGTTCTGTCAGGTGCAGAAACAGAAAACAACTACCCACAAAACATAGGTGGGAAAAAGCTACCTAAGTATGGTTCCCAATCAGAGACAACGATAGTCAGCTGTCCCTGATTGAGAACCATACCCGGCCAAAACAAAGAAATACAAAACATAGAAAAAAGAACATAGAATGCCCACCCCAAATCACACCCTGACCAAACCGAAATAGAGACATAAAAAGCTCTCTAAGGTCAGGGCATGACAATAACATTTTTTCACCTCACATGTGAATTGTAGTTTAACATGTTAAAAACTTTTACGTGAAAATCTGATGTGCAATTTTACTTGTGAAAAACATTCACATGCTAAAATCAAAGTTGCAGTTTCATATGTGTGAACTTGCAATTCTACTTGTGAAAGTGAAAATCTAATTTGCAGTTTCAGATATAAGAAACTCCAACTGTGAAAATCTTACTTTGTGGGGTTGAAATAATGTTATCTGAAAAGATGGTGTTAACATGTTGTAGTAGTATCCAAAAAGCCCAAATGTGGGACAAGGGAAAGATTTTGCGGGACATTCACAGAACCGTGGACATAATACATTTTTCGAGGGGCAGGTTAATTGATCACGCTCAAACGGCGACATAGTTCTGCTGTGTGAAGGTCACTGCCTGTTGCTACATCCATTTTTGGACTTAGAAATTAATGATATACACTACCGGTCAAAAGATTTAGAACACCTACTCATTCAAGGTTTAAAAAAAAAAATATATATATATATATATATATTCTATATTGTAGAATAATAGTGAAGACATCAAAACTATGAAATAACACATATGGTACCATGTCGTAACCAAAAAAGTAAAACAAAACAATATTCCTCAAATAGCCACCCTTTGCCTTGATGACAGCTTTGCACACTCTTGGCATTCTCTCAACCAGCTTCAGCTGGAATGCTTTTTCAACAGTCTTGAAGGATTTCCTACATATACTGAGCACTTGTTGGCTGCTTTTCCTTCACTCTGTGGTCTGACTCCTCCCAAACCATCACAATTTGGTCGGGGGATTGTGGAGGCCAGGTAATCTGATACAGCACTCCATCATTCTCTTTCTTGGTAAAATAGCCCTTACACAGCTTAGAGGTGTGTTGGGTCATTGTCCTGTTGAAAAACAAGTAATAGTCCCACTAAGCGCAAACCAGATGGGATGGTGTATCGCTGCAGAATGCTGTGGTAGCCATGCTGGTTAAGTGTGCCTTGAATTCTAAATAAATCACAGACAGTGTCACCAGCAAAGCACCCCCACACCATAACACCTCCTCCTCCATGCTTTACAGCGGGAAATACAAGATATAATCCGTTCACCCACACTGCCTCTCACAAAACCATGGCGGTTGGAATGAAAAATCTCCAAGACTCCAGACCGAAGGACAGATTTCCACCGGTCTAAGCAAGTCTCTTATTATTATCAATGTCCTTTAGTATTGGTTACTTTGCAGCAATTCGACCATGAAGGCCTGATTCACACAGTCTCCTCTGAACAGTTGATGTTGAGATGTGTCTGGCAGTTAACTCTAATGAACTTATCCTCCGCAGCAGAGGAAACTCTGGGTCTTCCATTCCTGTGGCGGTCCTCATGAGAGCCAGTTTCATCATAGCGTTTGATGGTTTTTGCGACTGCACTTGAATAAACTTTCAAAGTTCTTGAAATGGTTCATATTGACTGTCCTTCATGGCTTAAAGTAATGATGAACTGTCGTTTCCCTTTGCTTATTTGAGCTGTTCTTGCCATAATATGGACTTGGTCTTTTACCAAATAGGGCTTTCTTCTGTATACTCTCCTACCTTATCACAACACAACTGGTTGGCTCGTTAAGAAGGAAAGAAATTCCACAAATTAGTAAAAATAAAGAAAAACCCTTGAATGCCTCATGAACTTAGTTCAACTCTCATACCCCATCAGAACCCAACATATACAGTGCATTCTGAAAGTATTCAGACGCCTTGACTTTTTCCAAATTTTTTACGTTAGTCTTATTGTAAAATGTATTAAATATTTTTTTTTACTCATCAATATACACACAATACCCCACAAATTGTTTTGCAAATGTATTAAAAATAAAAAACAGAAATACCTTATTTACATAAGTATTCAGACCCTTTGCTGTTGATCATCCTTGAGATGAAAGGTGCACACCTGTCTATATAAGGTCCCACAGTTGACAGTGCATGCCAGAGCAAAAACCAAGCCATGAGGTCGAAGAAATTGTCCGTAGAGTTCTGAGACAGGATTGTGTCCAGGCACAGATCTGGGAAAGGGTAGCAAAACATTTCTGCAGTATTGAAGGTCCCCAAGAACACAGTGGTGGGGGGGGGGACACACACTATAGAGCGTACTATGGAGTAGACGTGCTTTGCTAGAGCTCCCCTAAATTTTTAAACAAATTCATATTTATCTTAACCTCTCACAAACTCTCTCAATCATTGTCTGGCAATATGACAAAGGGAAAAGGCACCGAAAAATGGGGCTCTAAACAAGATGATTTGAATGAGATAGAACATCGAACCAATTTCAACATTGCCGACCCACGAGGAGTTAGCTGAAGATGCTAGCTCCCAAGAGTTCCCCACAGAAATTACGCTGTGGGGACCTACTGACTGCTATAAACTCACTAAGCAAGATAACAGTCAATCAACGAGGCCAGGCTAAAGGACATAGAGAAACAGTGCACAATGTTCCAAAATGACAACAAAAGTCAGATTGGAAATGCTCAACGCCAGAACATCCGAATATGTGGGATCCAGGAGGACACTGAGAAAGGGAAACCCACTGAATTTGTCTCGGAGCTGATACCGGCATTGCTGGGGAGTGAACACTTCAAAACGACCATCCTGATCGACCGCGCACACAGATCTCAGGCAACGAAGCCGGCCAAGGGCGCGCCACCAAGTCCATTCATCGCACGGCTGCACTATCCCCAGACCAGGGATCTCATCCTCAAGCTGGCTAGTCAAAAGTTCCCCATTAACTACACGGAGCTAGGGTGTCTTTCTACCGACAAGGGTACCCTATTTTGCCTGCTGTCTTCGCTATAGCCGTGGAACCCCTTGCTACTCTTAACGAGGAAGCCAGAATTTCAAAGAAGCATTCATGTAAGTACAAGATAGAGGGGGGCTTTGGCCTTCCTCACTTTAAACTGTATTATTGGGCTGCTAATCTGAACATAATGTCTTCTGGAGGGTAAGTTTAGCTGGGATGCGACAGAATGGTATTCCTTCATGGCTTTTGATTGAACAGCCTCCTGTCAACGTTCCTCACTCCCTGCACTTGGTAATAGTCCAACATATGTGAAAAAAAGCCACTTATGACTCTAATCCGGTCATTTGTCATACTCTTAGGATCTGGAAACAGATTAGGTATTTTCTTAACATACCCACTGTATACATTGACAGCCCGATTTGCTTGAATCATGCTTTCCACGCCGCATTGGATAATATGGTGTTTTCACATTGGAGGGAGAAGGGGCTCACAACAATTGGTGACGTATACATTGACGGTCAGTTAGCTTCATTTCAACAATTACAGGGTAAGCATAACATGCCAACAACACATTTTTTCAGATACCTCCAAATCAGGAATTTCTTAAGGACACATATCCCACGGTATGGCATTAAGAGAAATAGTCCTACATTAGATAGCTTGATCCTTGTCAAACCCCATTCAAAAGGGTTGGTCTCTAGACTGTATGATGTGCTACAGGCCCACATAGAGGTATGCACAGACTCTGCCACAAAAGGACCAGCTGAGATAATGTCAGTGACCCGCATGCCCGACTAGCATCACCACCCTGGACGGTTCCGACCTAGAATATGTGGACGTCTATAAGTACCTAGGTGTCTGGCTAGACTGCAAACTCTCCTTCCAGACTCATATCAAACATCTCCAATCGAAAATCAAATCAAGAGTCGGCTTTCTATTCCGCAACAAAGCCCTTCACTCACGCCGCCAAGCTTACCCTAGTAAAACTGACTATCCTACCGATCCTCGACTTCGGCGATGTCATCTACAAAATGGCTTCCAACACTCTACTCAGCAAACTGGATGCAGTTTATCACAGTGCCATCCGTTTTGTCACTAAAGCACCTTATACCACCCACCACTGTGACTTGTATGCTCTAGTCGGCTGGCCCTCGCTACATATTCGTCGCCAGACCCACTGGCTCCAGGTCATCTACAAGTCCATGCTAGGTAAAGCTCCGCCTTATCTCAGCTCACTGGTCACGATGGCAACACCCATCTGTAGCACGCGCTCCAGCAGGTGTATCTCACTGATCATCCCTAAAGCCAACACCTCATTTGGCCGCCTTTCGTTCCAGTACTCTGCTGCCTGTGACTGGAACGAATTGCAAAAATCGCTGAAGTTGGAGACTTTTATCTCCCTCACCAACTTCAAACATCAGCTATCTGAGCAGCTAACCGATCGCTGCAGCTGTACATAGTCTATTGGTAAATAGCCCACCCTTTTTCACCTACCTCATCCCCATACTGTTTTTATTTATTTACTTTTCTGCTCTTTTGCACACCAATATCTCTACCTGTACATGACCATCTGATCATTCATCACTCCAGTGTTAATCTGCAAAATTGTAATTATTTGCCTACCTCCTCATGCCTTTTGCACACATTGTATATAGACTCCCCCTTTGTTTTCTACGGTGTTATTGACTTGTTAATTGTTTACTCCATGTGTAACTCTTTGTTGTCTGCTCACACTGCTATGCTTTATCTTGGCCAGGTCGCAGTTGCAAATGAGAACTTGTTCTCAACTAGCCTACCTGGTTAAATAAAGGTTAAATAAATAAAAAATAAATAAAAAATTATCTCGTTAACACAGGTGTGAGTGTTGAAGAGGACAAGGCTGAAGATCACTCTGTCATCCTGATTGAGTTTGAATAACAGACTGGAAGCTTCAAAAGGAGGGTGGTGCTTGGAATCATTGTTCTTTCTCTGTCAACCATGGTTACCTGCAAGGAAACACGTGCCGTCATCATTGCTTTGCACAAAAAGTGCTTCACAGGCAAGGATATTGCTGCCAGTAAGATTGCACCTAAATCAACCATTTTATCGGATCATCAAGAACTTCAAGGAGAGCGGTTAAGTTGTTGTGAAGAAGGTTTCAGGGCTCCCAAGAAAGTCCAGCAAGCTTCAGGACCGTCTCCTAAAGTTGATTCAGCTGCGGGATCGGAGCACAACCAGTACAGAGCTTGCTCAAAGAATGGTAGCAGGCAGTTGTGAGTGCATCTGCACGCACAATGAGGCGAAGACTTTAAAAGGACGGACTGGTGTCAAGAAGGGCAGCAAAGAAGACAGTTCTCTCCAGGAAAAACGTCAAGGACAGACTGATATTCTGCAAAAGGTACAGGAATTGGACTGTTGAGGACTGGGGTAAAGTCATTTTCTCTGATGAATCCCCTTTCCTATTGTTTGAGGCATCCGGAAAAAAGCTAGTACGGAGAAGACAAGGTGAGTGCTACCATTAGTCCTGTGTCATGCCAACAGTAAAGCATCCTGAGACCATTCATGTGTGGGGTTGCTTCTCAGCCAAGGGAGTGGGCTCACTCACAAACCATCCAGGAACAGTTTGGTGACGAACAATGCCTTTTCCAGCATGATGGAGCACCTTGCCATAAGGCAAAAGTGATAACTAAGTGGCTCGGGGAACAAAACATCTATATTTTTGCTCCATGGCCAGGAAACTCCCCAGACCTTAATCCCATTCAGAACTTGTGGTCAATCCTCAAGAGGCGGATGGACAAACAAAAACCCACAAATTCTGACAAACTCCAAGCATTGATTATGCAATAATGGGCTGCCAACAGTCGGGATGTGGCCCAGAAGTTAATTGACAGCATGCCAGGGCGGATTGCAGAGGTCTTGAAAAAGAAGGGTCGACACTGCAAATTTTGACTCTTTGCATCAACTTCATGTAATTGTCAATAAAAGCCTTTGACACTTATGAAATGCTTGTAATTATACTTCAGTATTCCATAGTAACATCTGACAAAAATATCTAAAGACACTGAAGCAGCAAACTTTGTGGAAGTTAATATTTGTGTCATTCTCAAAACCTTTGGTCACGACTGTACCACCTAATAGGATTTAGTTTTATTTTGTTTGTGTGAGTTAAGTTTTGTTTTGTCCTCTAAATTGGCCATCTCATTTAACAGTACAATGAATGTCAATGTTTGTATCGCTGTCTTCTTTTATTTATTTTTTATTGGAAAATAATAAACATATTATATATATATTTTTTTTAAGAACACAGTGGCCTCCATCATTCTTAAATGGACAAAGCTTGGAACCACCAAGAGTCTTCCTAGATCTGGCCAAACTGAGCAATCAGGGGTGAAGGGCCTTGGTCAGGGAGGAGACCAAGAACCTGATGGCCACGCTGACAGGGCTCCAGTGTTCCTCTGTGTAGATGGAAGAACCTTCCAGAAGGACAACCATCTCTGCAGCACTCCACCAATCAGGCCTTTATGGTAGAGTGGCCAGACGAAAGCCACACCTCAGTAAAAGGCATGATAGCCCGCTTAGAATTTGCCAAAAGCTAAGCAGTGTCGGTCCTGGTGAGTCCGTGAATGGGAGGCCAGATGTAGCTGGAGGTGGTGAAAATAAAATTAAAAAAATGTACGGGTGTAAAACTATCCCTTGTGGGATAGAAAAAAAGGACGATGGAAAAACACGTGATAAATGTACATGTTTTTTTTCATGTGTTCTTTTTTTGCACAGGTGTAGGATCTTAATTTGATTACCCTGTTGCAGCAGAAAGTTCCTGAACAATGCAGGAAATGTAAAACTTGTAGTGCATTTGAGGTTTAAAAAGGCTTCTGAAGTTTGTAATTTCCACTTTGATATTTCAGACTTGATTTTCCCTTACAACCCATACAAAAATGTCCATTAATTATAATCCACATAATAATAATTTTCCTGCTGTAGCAAACCGTCTCAAATTAAGATCCCACATCTGTTTGCACCAACACAGTATTGTAGTAGGTCACAAAGGGCAAAAGCATTCTAATGGAATCAAAGACGGTACCCATTTGACGTTACAATATCGCAAGAAAGATTCATCCCAAATAGCCTCCTAACCTCCCAAAGAGCTGAGTCATCATCTCAAGTTGTAGCTTAAGTGTCTCGTTTCGCAACGAAAACAACCTACTTCGGCCCCTCAAGCAAATATATCCATTAATGAGGAAGCAGCATAATTTGAACCTATTAACTTTAGGCTTAGAGGCATACAGTGAACTGTATAATTTAGATAGCCCTTCAAATTGAGGGAAAGATGCTAACGAATAGCATGTTGGGAAGCACAGATCAGACAGGGTGGTGTTGGGGGGGGGGGCATCCAAATATTTGGCCCATAAATAATTCATTCTCCATAAAACATGAGCAATCCTTCGCGCTCCAGTTTTGAGAATATCGTTCGGCAAATGAGTGCCCTGGATATTAAGTAATGCTTTTATAGTAGTAGGAAGGAGGAATGGATCACTGTACTATTTGTTTGGACATTAGTTTAGTTCAGTTGAGGTTTCTCTATAAAACATTAAAGCAGTTATATATGTATAATTTAAAAAAACATTACAACACATTTCACAACACATTTCACAACACATTTCACAACACATTAAGTGTATGCCCTCAGGCCACTACTCTAATACCACATATCTACAACACAGAATCCATGTGTTCATGTGTGTATAGTGCATATGTTACTCTGTGTGTGTATACGTGTGTCTGTGCCTGTGTGTGTGCCTCTTCACAGTCCCCGCTGTTCCATAAGGTTTATTTTTTATCAGTTTTCTTTCTGCCTGCATAAGTTGGAATAGATGTTGGAATCGATGTTAACTGCTTAAGGCAGTTAACCCACTGTTCCTAGGCTGTCATTGAAAATAATAATAACTGACTTGCCTAGTTAAATGTAGTACTGTGCGCCTCCCATAGTCTGTTCTCGACTTGAGGACTATGAAGAGACCTCTTGTGGGTTATGCATGGGTGTCTGAGCTGTGTGCTTGTAGTTCAAACAGACTTGGTACATTTGGCATATCAATACTTTTCACAAATACATGTTGTGATGAAGTCTCTCTTGAGCAAGGAGAGATTGATATGCATATTATTCATATGAGCTCTTTGTGTACATTTAGGGCTCAGCCATGCAAACCTGTTCTGGGTCAAATGTAATTTTCCCAAGTCCCTCTTTGTGGCACTTGACTACAAGACTGGACAGTAGTCCATATGTGACAAAACTAGGGCCTTTAGGGCCTGCCTTATTGATAGATTTGTTAAGAATGCAGAGCAGTGCTTGATTATGGACAGATTTCTCCCCATCTTAGCTACTTTTGCATCAATATGTTTTGACCATGACAGTTTACAATCCTGGGTTACTCCAAGCAGTTTAGTCTCCTCAACTTGCTCAAATTCCACATTATTCATTACAAGATTTAGTTGAGGTATAGGGTTTAGTGAATGATTTGTCCCACATACAATGCTTTTTGTTTTTTAAATATTTAGGGCTAACTTATTTCTTGCCACCCATTCTAAAATGACTGCAGCTCTTTGTTAAGTGTTGCAGTGATTTCACTTGCTGTAGTAGCTGGCGTGTATAATGTTGAATCATCAACATGCATAGACACACAGGCTTTAAGATTGAAAAAAGTAAGGGGCCTAGACAACTGCCTTGGGGAATGCCTGACTCCATCTGGATTATGTTGGGGAGGCTTCCATTAAAGAACACGCTCTGTATTCTGAAAGACAGGTAACTCTGAATCCACAATATAGCAGGGAATGTAAAGCCATAACACAGGTTTTTCCAGCAGCAGATTATTATCAATAATTTCAAAAGCTGCAGGGAAGTCTAACAAGACAGCTCCCATAATCTTTTATTATCAATTTCTCTCAGACAATCATCAATCATTTTTGTATGTCCTGTGTTTGCCCTTCCCTATAAGCGTGCTGAAAATCTGTTGTTCATTTGTTTACTGTGAAATAGCATTGTGTCTGGTCAACAAAGAAAAATATCCAAAAGTTTACTAAGGGTTGGTAACAGGCTGATTTGTCAGCTGTTTGAGCCAGTAAAGGGTGCTTTGCTATTATTGGGTAGCATAATGACTTTTTCTTCCCACCGGGCCAGAGGGTACATACTTTCCTGTAGGCTTACAGTATTTTATTTAACCTTTATTTAACTCGGCAAGTCAGTTAAGATCAAATTCTTATTTTCAATGATGGCCTAGGAACAGTGGGTTAACTGCCTTGTTCAGGGGCAGAACAACAGATTTTTACCTTGTCAGCTGTCATGACTGTCCTGATCAGGTCAGGTTACAGGAGACCACAACCCTACAGATTATCTCTCACCCCCAACAGAGGAGGAGAGATCTAGGGGTCTGAAGATGTGGGGGTTTTATGACCCCTCATGCACATGGTAAATCTTAGGCCACAGACAACATTCCTTTGTCCTCTCACTATGGAGAACCAGCCTCAGAACATTAAACATGCAATAAAGGGACTTTGGAACAATGGTTTCCGTCAGCCACAATGGTGGTCATGACGATAGATGGAATATGAAAGTGTATATCATTTTTGTTTTGTTATTAGGTTATTAGATGACATTATTACAAAAACATTGTAACTGTAAGAGTTTTCCTAGGATATGCTTGGTGTTTATACATGGTACGTTGTGTGGAAAATGTCCAAATCAAAGAGAATGTTTTGGTAAAGAAGTTAGTTGTCTAAAATTAGATTTGAGTAAAATCTAGACCTTGCCTCTTGATACTAGCCATCCTGGATCCGGGATCGTGAATACAGCCTCAAGCTCATTACCATAACACAACGTTAACTATTCATGAAAATCGCAAATGAAATGAAATTAATATGCTAGCTCTCAAGCTTAGCCTTTTGTTAACAACACTGTCATCTCAGATTTTCTAAATATGCTTCTCAACCATAGCAAAACAAGCATTTGTGTAACAGTATTGATAGCTAGCGTAGCTAGCGTAGCATTTAGCAATAGCATCAGCAGGCAACATTTTCACAAAAAAACAGAAAAGCATTCAAATAAATAATTTACCTTTGAAGAACTTCGGATGTTTTCAATGAGGAGACTCTCAGTTAGATAGAAAATGTTCAGTTTTTCCTGAAAGATTATTTGTTTAGGAGAAATCGCTCCGTTTGGTGCGTCACGTTTGGCTACCAAAAAACCCCCAAAATTCAGTCATCAAAAAGCCTAACTTTTTTCCAAATTAACTCCATAATATCGACTGAAACATGGTAAACGTTGTTTAGAATCAATCCTCAACGTGTTTTTCACATATCTCTTCGATGATATATCGTTCGTGGAAGTGTGCGTTCTCCTCTTAATCTCCTGGGAAAATGCCTCAAGATTACGCACCAATTTAGACAAAGGACACCGGGCGGACCCCTGGTAAATGTAGTCTCTTATGGCCAATCTTCCAATGATATGCCTACAAATATGTCACAATGCTGCAGACACCTTGGAGAAACGACAGAAAGGGCAGGCTCATTCCTGGCGCATTCACAGCCATATAAGGAGACAATGGAAAACAGAGCCTCAAAAATTCTGCTCATTTCCTGTTTGAAGTTTCATCTTGGTTTCGCCTGTAGCATGAGTTCTGTGGCACTCACAGATAATATCTTTGCAGTTTTGGAAACGTCAGAGTGTTTTCTTTCCAAAGCTGTCAATTATATGCATAGTCGAGCATCTTTTCGTGACAAAATATTGCACTTAAAACGGGCACGTTTTTTTAATCCAATAATGAAATAGCGCCCCCATAGATTCAAGAGGTTAACCTCTTGGTGTTAGGGGGCAGTATTTTCATTTTTGGAGAAAAAAAACGTGCCCGTTTTAAGTGCAATATTTTGTCACGAAAAGATGCTAGAATATGCATATAATTGACAGCTGTGGAAAGAAAACACTCTGACGTTTCCAAAACTGTAAAGATATTGTCTGTGAGTATAACAGAACTGATGTTGCAGGCGAAAGCCCAAGAAAAATCCAATCCGGAAG
The DNA here is from genome assembly GCF_002021735.2 of Oncorhynchus kisutch. NCBI lineage: Eukaryota > Metazoa > Chordata > Actinopteri > Salmoniformes > Salmonidae > Oncorhynchus > Oncorhynchus kisutch. Next base: position 22,664,089 of record NC_034188.2, read on the forward strand.
TGCCCCAGGCTTTGAAAGCGCTGCGTTCCAATGACTCCCTATATTGCTGTGAATGTACCATCAACAAGCTTACGCTTTCTACATATTCCCCAAGGTGTCTACAGCATTGTGACGTCGTTTTACGCATTTCTGTTGAAGAATAGTCGTATGGGGGCACATTGCGTAAGTGGTCACATGGTGGCTCCGAGAGAGATTCTCGCTTAAAGTGCAGAGGTAGCCATTACTCCAATCGGTCCTAGAGAAAAAGGAATTGTCCCGACGGATATATTATCGAATAGATAATATCTGTCGATATTATGGAGCTAATTTGGAATATTTTTCGGCGTTGTGGTGACCGCAATTTCCGGGCGATTTCTCAGCCAAACGTGAAGAACAAACGGAACTATTTCGCCTACAAAAATAATATTTTGGGAAAAATCTTGCCGATGAAAAATGTATCAAAGTAGTTGCCAATATCAGTGGGTTTTGTGATGAATGACCCGAGTTTTCCTTTTAACCCCAAATTTCATTTAAGGTGCTCCAAAGCTTTTTACTATCATTCTTTTTATCTTTGTTTCGTAGTACATTAGTTAATGGCAATGGAATCCTCTTGAATGGTACAACTGCAGCTGAATGGTGGTTTCAGAGTGATGAATGCAAGGCCTTCGTAAAGAATCTCAGACTACGAGTGCTGATCTAGGAGAAGTTTAGCCTTTTAGATCATAATGAATAAGATTACAAGGACCGGGGGGACCTGATCCTAGATCAGCACTCTTACTCTGAGAGACTTTATGAATATAGGCTCAGATTGTGGTTTAGCTCAGTATCCGTGTGGGGTAAATGGATTACATATACAGTACATATGGTAACATTACCTATTTTGATCAACAAAATGATCAAGGGAATGGCATGCCAACCATAATCATTCTCTTCCTAAAGGTTTTATGATGATTTCACAGATGAGTGCGTTCTCACACCAACCGACCAAGTAACACAGTGATGTGTGTCAGTGACGAGTGGCCGACAGATAGTGTAATGTATGACGGATGCAGGATGAGAAATTATGCTGCTATCATCTGGAGTGACTGCAGCTAAGATTGATGGCTCATATTTGTTGAATGGCAGCGGGGCCAACATAAAGGATTATTGCTAGTTTTGCAACCCCAGGCCCCTTTCATACACACACACACACACACACACACACACACACACACACACACACACACACACACACACACACACACACACACACACACACACACACACACACACACACACACAAACAGACGTTCAATAATGTGTGTGAAAGCATACAGTGAAAACACATTCCCATATCTCCTTCTTTATGCCATGTTTATGTAAATTATAGTTCCTCACAGAGCACTGGGAAATTACTAAACCCTAAAGGGCCCCAAGAATTCTGAACGAAAGCTTCTGTTGACAGTGCAAAGAAAACACTCTTTAGTAGAAAGATACAGAGGAATTGTGATGGGTAATGTTATTGTTGTGGCTGTTTAGCTGTTTCTCCTCAGTCCTTCATATCTCTCTCTGTATGTATCTATCTCCTGTACCAGACATGTACAGGCTAGAGCTGGCTGGTGGACTGGGAGCCATCCTGCTGCTACTGGGAGTCTTCACGGCCATCTACAAGTGCTACAACGTGGAGATCATGCTCTGCTACCGGAGGCACTTTGGGAGTGACGAGACAGAGGACGGTGAGTGTTTGTTACCTGGGGCTGGGCTGGGCGTGTCCTACATGGCCAGCTCTGGGCCTATACCCCTCCCCTGAGAGCCAGTGTAAGTCTCAGTGTAGGAAAAATGTCAGCAGCCCGGAGACTGTGACAGAAGCCATTTTCTCACCGTATTAAGGATTCACCCAAGTGAAAATTATGTGCTTGAAATTCACAAGAACTACAGCCGGTGCTCTGACCCTTATTTTAGTGACACAGGCTGAATTCAGAATAAATTCCCATTCTGACCACTTATCCCATAGTTGTCTGTATCCACACTGCTTTGTTTTAGGATTTAAGTTTCACGATTTTATGACATGGTTGGTCACCTTCTAGGATAGAGCCCCTTGCTTACAGTCACAATAGAGACATACTTTTGTTGTTAAACAACTATTTCATTTCATACTCACATTTATCTTGAATTGTCATTTGATAACAAAAAACAGTCTCTCTGTCTTTGGTCTCTTCACCCACAGACAACAAGGAGCATGATGCCTATCTGTCCTACACAAGAGTTGAGCTGGATTCCATGGACAGGGGCTCCAGTGAAGAGGAGCAGTTTGCTCTGGAGATCCTCCCAGATGTTCTGGAGAAACACTACGGATACAAGCTCTTCATCCCCGACCGGGACCTCATCCCCACCAGTCACAGCAGTGAGTGATCCCCCGCTTCATCCATCCTCCATCACGGTCCCTCATGGTAGAGCTTCTCCCTGATGCCCAGAATTCAGTTGACTGTCAAGAGGAATCGCTTCTGGCTGTCTTCCTTCTGCCATTGCCTCACATTCAGAGAAAGAAAAGCCAATCTATATGAGGTGGTGTGTGTTGTGGTGTGTTTTTGTGGGCCTGCATATCTGTCAATGCTGAATCTCCAAAAGCCTTCCAGGCAGCTACTCTATTCTTTGTTGGTGTTGGCATCTTACTTGAGAGTGGTGTCAAATAGTTACATGTGTGGTAAAGGCAGAGAGGAAATTAAATTCAGCAACTGCGGTTGTGTTTTACCAGAGTTTTACATAAGCTTGATATGTGTCAATTCACCTTGGTTTTCCTCTTTACGCACAGTCAAAGGTGCACGCACGTGAGCTAACACTCTCTTTCTCTCTCACACACACACACACACAGCCCCAACAGACACATACAGATTGGCCCAACAAACATATCCCTTCATGGATGTCATTTTGCCCTATACAAAAAATATATACATTATGCTCCCTCCTTGCCCCCCAAATAACTTTGAAACTAATGTCCATTCCTTGCATAATTTAACATGCGGTGCATCCAAAATAAATCCCAAACTGCTTAGGCTGGTGCAAGCCATGCTTACAGAAATGCACTGCTTTCTACATCTATTTACTCACAGGCACACCATGGGGCTCAGTAGGGTGTATTGATAGTTAGGAAATTGCTGCATAGGTAATGAATTATAGAGAAGTGTTCAGTTCACTGAGAGGCAGTCTGCCATCATTAATACCAACACATTTACAGATCAGGACAACATAACCAAATGACAATGTGTTTAAACACCTAATTTGTTCAGAAAGAGAAAATATTGAGGCGAGAGAGAGAGGGGGGTGGAGGGGAGATAGGGAGAGAGCGAGAGAGTGAGAGAGGGGGTGGGGAGAGAGAGGGAGTAACAGGTTCACTGGTACTTAATTGTATTAATTGATTTACAAAATCATCAGCAAATGAAAAAAATGTGTGATAAAAAAATAAAAAAGCTCTCCAGCTCAGTCCCGCTCATACAAATTGTATTATTTATGCACTGCAAATTGACCGTGAAATTGCAATGTGTTGTTGCTCTTCCATCATTCATTTTGTTAGGAACTGGCAAGAGATGAAAGGAAGACCATATCAAATCAAATCCACCGACATCGCCAAGGCAAGGTTAACATAATATGTGTGCCTATGTCATTACTAATTAAACATCTGTATGTCAATTAATATAATGTATGTAAACATTGTAACAATATTAATCTTTTTTACCATATTTGAACTCTATTAGCATAGAGCCTCTGTATTGCAGTCAAAAAAGGTAACAACATTAATATATTCCCCAAAATCCTATATTCACCTCCTGTCTGGAGTCTGGACACCCCTGGTACTGTACATACAGTGCCTTCAGAAAGTATTCATACCCCTTGATTTATTCCAAATACTTTGTAGAATGACCTTTGGCGGTGATAACAGTTGTGAGTCTTTCTTTCTATATATGCGTAAACATTGGTATACTGTGATCTATAAGGCCATTTTGGAAAAACTGCCACTTTCTCTCTGTCAGAAAATAACTTCCAGTTACGGTCTCACTCCTACTTACTTTTAACGGTTCCTAAAATCAGAACAGATCATGGCAAAAAGTGTTTCAGCTGCAGCTCTGTGGTCCTGGAATTCTCTCCCGACCAGCTTGAAACTCCAGAATCTTGTTTACTTGGAGTTTAAAACTTTGGTTGACTCACATGTTACTGGGGAATGTGATTGTCATTAGCACTTGATGTGGTTGTACATGTAATTTATTTTTGATCTATGACGCTTGTATGTTTCTGTAATTGAAATGTATGTGCATTTACGTCCCACATTTGTTTCATGCTGTGTCTAAGTTGTTACAGTATGTCTGATATTTGTCTCAAACATTGTTCCCCCCTGCTGCTGTCTTGGTTGGAGCAGGTCTCTCTTGAAAAATTGATGTTATCTCAATGAGTCTAACCTGGACAAATAAGGTTAAATAAAAACATTTCAAAGTCTCTAAGAGCTTTGAACACCTGGAATGTATAATAATTATTCAAGCTCTGCCAAGTTGCTTGTTGATCATTACTAGACAACCATTTTCAAGTCTTGCCATAGATTTTCAAGCTGATTCAAAGCTGTAACTACGCCACTCAGGAACATTCAATGTCATCTTGGTAAGCAACTCCAGTGTATATTTGGCCTTGTGTTTTAGGTTATTGCCCTGCTAAAATGTGAATTTGGGAGACAAGCAGACTGAACCAGGTTTTCCTCTAGGATTTTACCTGTGCTTAGCTCTATTCTTTTTCTTTTAATCCTAAAAAAACTCCCTAGTCCTTGCCGATGACAAGCATACCCATAACATGATGCAGTTATGAAACGGTTAGCTAGTTAGCGGTGGTGCGCGCTAAATAGCATTTCAATCGGTGACATCACTTGCTCTGAGACATTGAAGTAGTGGTTCCCCTTGCTCTGCAAGGGCCGTGGCTTTTGTGGAGCGATGGGTAACGATGCTTCGTGGGTGACTGTTGTTGATGTGTGCAGAGGGTCCCTGGTTCGCACCTGGGTATGGGCGAGCGGACGGTCTAAAGTTACACTGTTACACAGCCACCACCACGCTATGAAAAGTGGTACTCAGTGATGTGTTGTGTTGGATTTTTATAAACGTAACGCTTTTTATTCAGGACATAAAGTACATTTCTTTGCCACATTTTTTGGTGCCTTATGCCTTATTGCAAACAGTGCCTTATTGCAAACAGGGTGCATGTTTTGGAATAATTGTATTCTGTACAGACTTCCCTCTTTTCACACTGTCATTTAGGTTAGTATTGTGGAGTAACTACAATGATCCATACTAAGTTTTCTCCTATCACAGCCATTAAACTCTGGAACTGTTTTAAAGTCACCATTGGCCTCATGGTGAAATCCCTGAGCGGTTTCTTTGTTCCCCGATAACTGCGCTTGGAAGGACGCCTCAATCATTGTATTGACTGGGTGTATTGATACACCATCCAAAGTGTAATGAATAACTTCACCATGCTTAAAGGGATATTCAATGTCTGCTTTTATACCCATCTACCAATAGGTACTTTGTGATCCATTGGAAAACCTCCCTGGTCTTTGTGGATGCATCTGTCATTTCAAATTCACAGCTTAACTGAAGAACCTTAAAGATAATTGTATATGTGAGGTACAGAGATGAGGTAGTCATTCAAAAATCATGTTAAACACTATTGCACACAGTAAGTCCATGCAACTTATTATGTGACTTTTATGTGTTAAGCAAATCTTTACTCCAGAACATATTTAGGCTTGCTATATCGAAGGGGTTGAATACTTATTGACACAAGACATTTCAGCTTTTCATTTGTATTTCCTTTGTTTAAAAAAATTATAAAAACGAAATTCCACTCTGACATTATGAGTGTTTTGTGTAGGCCACTGACACAAAATCTCAATTTAATCCATTTTAAATTCAGGCTTTAACACAACAAAATGTGGAATAAGTCCAAGGGTGTAAATACTTTATGAAGGCAGGGTAGCCTAGTGGTTAGAGCGTTCGACTAGTAACCGGAAGGTTGCAAGTTCAAACACCCGAGCTGACAAGGTACAAGGTCGTTCTGCCCCTGAACAGGCAGTTAACCCACTGTTCCTAGGCCGTCATTGAAAATAAGAATTTGTTCTTAACTGACTTGCCTAGTTAAATAAAGGTAAAATGTAAATAAATGTACCCCTGATATTTACAGTTGAAGTCGGAAGTATACATTTAAATTCAGTTTTTCACAATTCTTGACATTTAATCCTAGTAAAAATGAGCTGTCTTAGGTTATTTAGGATCACCACCTAATTTTAAGAATGTATTATTTTATTTCACCTTTATGTAACCAGGTAGGCTAGTTGAGAACAAGTTCTCATTTACAACTGCGACCTGGACAAGATAAAGCAAAGCAGTGTGAACAGAAACAACAACACAGAGTTACACATGGAATAAACAAACGTACAGTCAATAACACAATAGAAAAAAAGAAAGTCTACATACAGTGTGTGCAAATGGCATGAGGAGGTAAGGCAATAATAGGCCATAGTAGCAAAGTAATTACAATTTAGCAGATTAACACTGGAGTGATAGATGAGCAGATGATGATAAGCAGATGATGGTGTGTCCGTAGTGATACTGGTGTGCAAAAGATCAGCAAATTAAATAAAAACAATATGGGGATGAGGTAGATAGATTGGGTGGACTATTTACAGATGGACTATGTACAGCTGCAGCGATCGGTTAGCTGCTCAGATAGCTGATGTTTAAAGTTGGTGGGGGAAATGTCTCCAGCTTCAATCCAAGATGGCGTAGCAGTCAGACGTCTTTGTCCTGTCGTGTCCCTTGTATATATCGTTTTACATCCTTTTCGTCGCATATCCTTTAAAATATTTTGCTAAACCTCAACATCTAAATACTCTCCTGCAACCCGCCTCACCCAATGTGGCGTGGATCTGCTTCTTTTTTTTATTATATAAATTTTTAAATATTTACTTCGGATCTAGAATCCCTCAAATGAAGCTAGCCAGCTAACTACCAGCTATCAGTCAGCAAACCATTGCCAGCGGTCATCAGTTAAACTTCAGCTTGGAAAGCTCTCGTCAGTTCGTACAACGTGACTCTAACCAGAGCATAACGGACCTGTTATTTTTATCCCCGGATTCCTACCGCAAACTGAACATTTTAATCTGGATCTTCACAACTAGCTAACAGCAATCCCGGATGACTACTCATAGCTAGCGTTTCCATCCCAGAGCAAGTACAAATTAGCTTGAAGCTAGCCCGGCCAGGGCTCCTGTGCTACCACCGAAGTATACTCCTGGGCTACAATATCCGGACCCCTTCTACAGCCGGTACGGGGCAGGGAACCCCGCAGATCCCCTACGACTGGAATACCGACATAATCTGCCCGAGGACTCCCAACAGGCCCCTCAGGCGCGACGCCCGCTGAAGGCCCATTATGCTAACCAGCCAGGCCTGCTAGCTACCTAGAGCTACTTGGAACCCTACTAATTCCACGACTGGTCTATCGACGTCACCGCACGAAGAGGCAAAAACAGATTTACCCCCATCGCGACGTCCCCCAAAGGCTTACTTTCTATCCCCGGCTATCTGCTTGCTTGCTAACCCAGTCGGCTAACTGCTAGCTTGTCTGCACGGTCTGCTAACTGCTAGCCCCTGCTAACTGCTTGCTAACCCGGCCTACTAACTGCTAACTTGCCCCGGTCTACTAACTGCTAGCTTCCAGCCCCGGCCTGCTAACTGCTAGCTTACCTGCCCGGTCTGTAACTGCTAGCCCATGCTAACTGCTTGCTTGCTAACCCGGCCTGCTAACTGCTAGCTTGCCCCGGTCTACTAGCTGCTAGCTTGTTTAGCCCCGGCCAACTAACTGTTAGCTTGTTAGCATCAGCCTGCTAACTGTCTGAATCGCTGTGTCCCCAGCCAGCCCAACCACTGGACCCATATGTTCACTTGGCTGTGCATGCCTCTCTCTAATATCAATATGCCTTGTCCATTACTGTCCTGGTTAGTGATTACTGTCTTATTTCACTGTAGAGCCTCTAGCCCTGCTCAATATACCTTAACCAACCATGTTGTTCCACCTCCTACATATGCGAATGACATCACCTGGTTTAAACATCTCTAGAGATGATATCTCTCTCTTCATTACTCAATGCCTAGGTTTACCTCCAATGTACTCACATCCTACCATACCTTTGTCTGTACACTATGCCTAGAATCTATGCTATCGTGCCCAGAAACCTGCTCCTTTTACTCTCTGTACTGAATGTGCTAGACGGCCAGTTCGTATAGTCTTTAGCCGTACCCTTATCCTACTTCTCCTCTGTTCCTCTGGTAATGTGGAGGTTAATCCAGATCCTACAGTGCCTAGCTCCACTCCCACCCCACAGGTGCTCTCATTTGTTGACTTCTGTAAACATAAAAGCCTTGGTTTCATGTCATCCTAACTAATTCGCCCTCCAAATACACCTTTGCTGTTTTCAATCAAGATCTCAGCGATCACTGCCTCATTGCCTGCATCCGTAATTGGTCTGCGACCAAACGACCACCCCTCATCACTGTCAAACGCTCCCTGAAACATTTCTGCGAGCAGGCCTTTCTAACCGACCTGGCTGGGGTATCCTGGAATGACATTGACCTAATCCCGTCAGTAGATGATGCCTGGCTATTCTTTAAAAGTGCTTTCCTCACCATCTTAAATAAGCATGCCCCTCTCAAAAAATGTAGAACTAGAAATAGATATAGTCCTTGTTTCACTCCAGACCTGTCTGCCCTTGACCAGCACAAAAACATCCTGTGGCATTCTGCATTAGCATCGAATAGCCCCTGTGATATGCAACTTTTCAGGGAAGTCAGGAACAAATATACACAAGCAGTTAGAAAAGCTAAGGCAAGCTTTTTCAAACAGAAATTTGCATCCTGTAGTACTAACTCTAAAAAGTTCTGGGACACTATAAAGTCCATGGAGAATAAGAGCACCTCCTCCCAGCTGCCCACTGCTCTGAGGCTAGGAAACACTGTCACCACCGATAAATCCACTATAATTGAGAATTTCAATAAGCATTTCTCTACAGCTGGCCATTCTTTCCACTTGGCTACCCCTACCCGGGTCAACTGCCCGGCACCCTCCACAGCAACCCGCCAAAGCCCCCACCATTTCTCCTTTACCCAAATCCAGATAGCTGATGTTCTGAGAGAGCTGCAAAATCTGGACCCCTACAAATCAGCCGGGCTAGACAATCTGGACCCTCTCTTTCTAAAAAATATCTGCCGAAATTGTTGCAACCCCTATTACTAGCCTGTTCAACCTCTCTTTCGTATCGTCTGAGATTCCCAAAGATTGGAAAGCTGCCGCGGTCATCCCCCTCTTCAAAGGGTGTGACACTCTAGACCCAAACTGCTACAGACCTATATCCATCCTACCCTGTCTTTCAAAGGTCTTCAAAAGCCAAGTTAACAAACAGATTACTGACCATTTCGAATCCCACCATACCTATGCAATCTGGTTTCAGAGCTGGTCATGGGTGCACCTCAGCCACGCTCAAGGTTCTAAATTACATCATAACCACCATCGATAAGAGACATTACTGTGCAGCCGTATTCATCGACCTGGACAAGGCTTTCAACTCTGTCAATCACAACATTCTTGTTGGCAGACTCGACAGCCTTGGTTTCTCAAATGATTGTCTCGCCTGGTTTACCAACTACTTCTCTGATAGAGTTCAGTGTGTCAAATCGGAGGGACTGTTGTCCGGTCCTCTGACAGTCTCTATGGGTGTGCCACAGGGTTCAATTCTCGGGCCGACTCTCTTTTCTGTACACATCAATGATGTTGCTCTTGCTGCTGGTGATTCTCTGATCCACCTCTACGCAGACGACCCCATTCTGTATATATCTGGCCCCTCCTTGTACACTGTGTTAACTAACCTCCCAGACGAGCTTCAATGCCATACAACTCTCCTTCCGTGGCCTCCAACTGCTCTTAAACGCAAGTCAAACTAAATGCATGCTATTCAATCGATCACTGCCCGCACCTGCCCGCCCGTCCAGCATCACTACTCTGATCGGCTCTGATTTAGAATACGTGGACAACTACAAATACCTGGGTGTCTGGTTAGACTGTAAACTCTCCTTCCAGACTCACATTAAGCATCTCCAATCCAAAATTAAATCTAGAATCGGCTTCCTATATCGCAACAAAGCATCCTTCACTCATGCTGCCAAACATACCCTCGTAAAACTGAAGAGAATGATTTATTTCGGCTTTTATTTCTTTCATCACATTCCCAGTGGGTCAGAAGTTTACATACACTCAATTAGTATTTGGTAGCATTAACTTTAAATTGTTTGACATGGGTCCAACGTTTCGGATAGCCTTCCACAAGCTTCCCACAATAAGTTGGGTGATTTTTGGCCCATTCCTCCTGACAGAGCTGGTGTAACTGAGTCAGGTTTGCAGGCGTCCTTGTTCACACACGCTTTTTCAGTTCTGCCCACAAATGTTCTATATGATTGAGACCAGAGCTTTGTGATGGCCACTCCAACACCTTGACTTTGTTGTCCTTAAGCTATTTTGACACAACTTTGGAAGTATGCTTGGGGTCATTGTCCATTTGCAAGATCCATTTGCGACCAAGCTTTAACTTTAACTTGTCTTGAGATGTTGCTTCAATATATCCACATAATTTTCCCACCTCATGATGCTATCTATTTTGTGAAGTGCACCAGTCCCTCCTGCAGAAAAGCACTCCCACAACATGATGCTCCCACCCCCGTGCTTCACGGTTGGGATTGTGTTCTTCGGGCTTGCAAGCCTCCCCCTTTTTCCTCCAAACAAAACGATGGTCATTATGGCCAAAGAGTTCTATTTTTGTTTCATCAGACCAGAGGACATTTTTCCAAAAAGTACGATCTTTGTCCCCATGTGCAGTTGCAAACCATAGTCTGGCTTTTTTTTCAATGGCGGTTTTGGAGCAGCCGTTTTGGAGCAGAGGCTTCTTCCTTGCTGAGTGGCTTTCAAGTTATAGGACCATAATTTGCAAATAAATTCATTAAAAATCCTACAATGGGATTTTCTGGCTTTTTTTTCTCATTTTGTCTGTCATAGTTGAAGTGTTCCTATGATGAAAATTACAGGCCTCTCGTCTTTTTAAGTGGGAGAACTTGCACAATTGGTGGCTGACTAAATACCTTTTTGCCCCACTGTATATATATATATATATATATATATATATATATATATATATATATATATATATATAGTTTAATCTGTTAGGAATTTGTCCATGAAAACACCACAACAGTAGATCAATACCCATACTCGATGAGACTTGGGGCCCTGCGGTAAAAACAACAAATAGCAAATGGTTGAGCTTCTACCCTGCTACCCTACTACGCTACTACCCTTACTACCCTGCTACACTGCTACCCGGCTACCCTTCTACCCTGTTACCCCGGCAAGTGTATACTTTATCATGTTTATCATGATCCATACTGTTTTACCCACTTCATGTGTATATACTATATTCTAGTCATGGCTCATCATATATAACTACTGCTGTACACACCTTTTCTATTCATATACTGTCCATACTGTCTATACATTGAATTGTTTTGTATTGTTAGAAATTATTGCACTGTTGGAGGTGGAAACTTAAGCATTTTGCTCCACCTGCAGTAACATATGCAAAATACTGTATGTGTGCGCATCCAATAACATTTCATTTAATTTAAATTGATTTAGCTGCTTATCATTGGCCTCATTATTGCTCCACTACATTGTTCAAGTTCCAAGTAAGGAGAAAATATCTAATTTGTGAGTAGGCTGCTCACTGTGCTCCGGCAGAGGACTGTTTTCATTCTGCTGCTAATACCTCCATATTGAAAAGCTGTGACACGCTATCTTTCGTCATAAGCCTGGAATATCATGATAGACCGTCTCAAACTCCTATAGCCCTGGTGGCTGATAGCTTTCCCCCACACAGTTGTGGTCCTCCACACAGTTGGGTCCCCCACACCACTGAGGTCCCCCACACCGCTGATGACCACCACACCGCTGATGACCACCACACCGCTGAGGACCCCCACACCGCTGAGTTCCCCCACTCCGCTGAGGTCCCCCACTCCGCTGAGGTCCCCCACACCGCTGAGTTCCCCCACTCCGCTGAGGTCCCCCACACCGCTGAGGTCCCCCACTCCACTGAGGTCCCCCACACCGCTGAGGTCCCCCACACCGCTGAGGTCCCCCACTCCGCTGAGGTCCCCCACACCGCTGAGGTCCCCCACTCCGCTGAGGTCCCCCACTCCGCTGAGGTCCCCCACACCGCTGAGGTCCCCCACTCCGCTGAGAACCCCCACTCCGCTGAGTTCCCCAACACCGCTGAGGTCCCCCACTCCGCTGAGGTCCCCCACTCCGCTGAGGTCCCCCACTCCGCTGAGTTCCCCCACACCGCTGAGGTCCCCCACTCCGCTGAGGTCCCCCACTCCGCTGAGGTCCCCCACTCCACTGAGGTCCCCCACTCCGCTGAGTTCCCCCACACCGCTGAGGTCCCCCACACCACTGAGGTCCCCCACACCACTGAGGTCCCCCACACCACTGAGGTCCCCCACACCGCTGAGGTCCCCCACACCACTGAGGTCCCCCACACCACTGAGGTCCCCCACTCCGCTGAGAACCCCCACTCCGCTGAGGTCCCCCACTCCGCTGAGGTCCCCCACACCGCTGAGGTCCCCCACACCACTGAGGTCCCCCACTCCGCTGAGAACCCCCACTCCGCTGAGTTCCCCCACACCGCTGAGGTCCCCCACTCCGCTGAGGTCCCCCACTCCGCTGAGTTCCCCCACACCGCTGAGGTCCCCCACTCCGCTGAGGTCCCCCACTCCGCTGAGGTCCCCCACTCCGCTGAGGTCCCCCACACCGCTGAGGTCCCCCACACCACTGAGGTCCCCCACTCCGCTGAGAACCCCCACTCCGCTGAGTTCCCCCACACCGCTGAGGTCCCCCACTCCGCTGAGGTCCCCCACTCCGCTGAGGTCCCCCACATAACACATTCTTCAGCTGAAGCCGCTGTCTCTTAATATTTGTAATATTTGTATTTATTTATAAGTGAGTAATAATACACAATCCTATATGTTTAATCTTTTCATATTTTAAGCCACATTGATTAAGATGCAGGGGCATAAGGAATGATCATTCAAATGCAAATTGGTTCTGAGTAATATTTCGTTAGAATGGATCAGACTTTAACTCCCTCTTTAGACTACATTGTCTGCTGCCGAAGGGGAAGTGTGGTAGTTTTCTTTTATAGCCTTCTATGTTCAGGGGGTTTATTCTTAAATACCAACTGTATTAAGCACAGTGTGGACACTATGCTGTGTAAAGGAAGTTCAAGATCAGCACCAAGAAATGCTGTTTTAGTCTACTTTATGTTTTTACTTCTTGAGATCTCTGTTATAATGCTATCTAATGTGATTAGGCCTTATATTGATTTCCAGTCAACTGATTTAGCTATGAGGCTAATTAATACAGTAAATGTCTACTCTGAGCATGTGCAGTAGGAGGTGAAGGTGGGGCACGATTTGTGTGGTGACACTGGTGCCTGTGGTGGTGCTTGGTGTCAGGGAAGGGAGCTGAAAGGCTGTGTGGGTTGGGGGTGGGAGGTGGAGGAGGGCCGATGTGTGATGTGACACATGCAGGTGTAAAAGACAGGACCCCTGCAGAGGAAGGCAGGACACTGTGGACAGTGATGTGACACTGCGGATTCCATTTACCTCTTTACACCTCTTTCTCTCTCTCTCTCAAATAAATTCAAGGAGCTTTATTCTCATGGGAAACACGTTTACATTGCCAAAGCAAATGAAATGGATGAAAAAAAGTTAAATCAAATGTGAACAGTAAATATTACCCTCACACAAGTTCCAAAAGAATAAAGACATTTCAAATGTCATATTATGTCTATATACAGTGTTGTAGCGATGTGCAAATGGGAAAATAAATAAGTATAGGTTGTATTTACAATGGTGTTTGTTCTTCACTGGTTGCCCTTTTCTTGTGGTAACATGTCACAAATGTTCACCAAGGTGGCATAGCAGTTCAGACGTCTTTTGTCCTCGTCTTGTCGTGTCCTGTATATATATATATTTACAACTTTTTCACATACATTTTATTTTTATTTTCCATCAACTCATCTTCAAAACACTCTCCTGCAACCCGCCTCACCAATGTATATTTATAAAAAAGTATTATTTACCTCAGATCTGTAATCCTCCAAGAAGCTAGCCAGAAACTCCAAGAAGCTAGCCTGAAACTAGCCAGAAGCTAATCCAGAAGCTAGTTCAGAAGCTAGTTAGCTCCTTTACTGGCAAATCGTTAGTATTCAGCTAACCACGGTGAGGTGGTCATCAGCTATCCTTTAGCTCGAAAATCTATCGCCAGTTCTGTACGGCGCAGCGCGGCTCGGAACGGAACATACAGGACCAATTTTTCTCTCCATGTCCCTGGATTTCGACTGCTCTCTGGACATTCATACCCGGATCTCACAGCTAGCTAGCTGCTATCCTTGTGACTATCGGCCTTCGTCGATTCCGGAGCAAACATCAATTATTCCGGAGCTAGCAAGCTCCGTCAATCACTCCTGAGTTCCATCAATCACACCTGGGCTGCAGTCACCTATCCGGACCCGTTTTACTGCCTTCGCGGAGCCCCACCGGGCCTTCACAACTGGACTGCCGACGTTATCTACCCGAAGGAGTTATTCGGCTGGCTCCTCCGTCGCGACGTTACCTGAACGCCCATCTGCGGCCTGCTAACCGTTAGCTGTCTTACCGGCTGCTATCTGAATAGACAATCGGACAATTTTTGATTTTTGATTTATTTTTATTTTATTATTATTATTATGTTTTCTTCTTGGGCCTCTATAACTATATCTATTGTTTTTATTTTTGTTGTTGTTGTGTGATTTGGATTAATCCCCTCTACCACACGGAACCCCACTAATCTACTGACGGAACGCAAGAGGTAGCTAACAACAGACCTCCATCCTATGCTAGCTTGCTACCGATGCCCTGGCTAGCTGTCTAAATCACCAACCAACCTCTCCACTCACCGGACCCTTTTGATCACTCGACTAAGCATGCCTCTCCTTAATGTCAATATGTCTTGTCCATTTCTGTTCTGGTTAGTGTTTATTGGCTTATTTCACTGTAGAGCCTCTAGTCCTGCTCACTATACCTTATCCAACCTATTAGTTCCACCACCCACACATGCAATGACATCTCCTGTTTTCAACGATGTTTCTAGAGACAATATCTCTCTCTTCATCACTCAATACCTAGGTTTACCTCCACTGTATTCACATCCTACCATACATTTGTCTGTACATTATACCTTGATGCTATTTTATCGCCCCCAGAAACCTCCTTTTACTCTATGTTCCAGACGTTCTAGACGACCAATTCTCATAGCTTTTAGCCGTACCCTTATTCTACTCCTCCTATGTTCCTCTGGCGATGTAGAGGTGAATCCAGGCCCTGCAGTGCCTAGCTCCACTCCTATTCCCCAGGCGCTCTCTTTTGACGACTTCTGTAACCGTAATAGCCTTGGTTTCATGCATGTTAACATTAGAAGCCTCCTCCCTAAGTTTGTTCTATTCACTGCTTTAGCACACTCTGCCAACCCGGATGTTCTAGCTGTGTCTGAATCCTGGCTTAGGAAGACCACCAAAAACTCTGACATTTTAATTCCAAACTACAACATTTTCAGACAAGATAGAACTGCCAAAGGGGGCGGTGTTGCAATCTACTGCAAAGATAGCCTGCAGAGTTCTGTCCTACTATCCAGGTCTGTACCCAAACCATTTGAACTTCTACTTTTAAAAATCCACCTCTCTAAAAACAAGTCTCTCACCGTTGCCGCCTGCTATAGACCACCCTCTGCCCCCAGCTGTGCTCTGGACACCATATGTGAACTGATTGCCCCCCATCTATCTTCAGAGTTCGTGCTGCTAGGCGACCTAAACTGGAACATGCTTAACACCCCAGCCATCCTACAATCTAAACTTGATGCCCTCAATCTCACACAAATTATCAATGAACCTATCAGGTACCTCCCCAAAACCTTAAACACGGGCACCCTCATATATATCATCCTAACCAACTTCCCCTCTAAATACACCTCTGCTGTCTTCAACCAAGATCTCAGCGATCACTGCCTCATTGCCTGCATCCGTAATGGGTCAGCGGTCAAACGACCTCCACTCATCACTGTAAAACGCTCCCTGAAACACTTCTGCGAGCAGGCCTTTCTAATCGACCTGGCCGGGGTATCCTGGAAGGATATTGATCTCATCCCGTCAGTAGAGGATGCCTGGATATTTAAAAAAAATGCCTTCCTAACCATCCTAAATAAACATGCCCCATTCAAGAAATTTAGAACCAGGAACAGATATAGCCCTTGGTTCTCCCCAGACCTGACTGCCCTTAACCAACACAAAAACATCCTATGGCGTTCTGCATTAGCATCGACAGCCCCCGTGATATGCAGCTGTTCAGGGAAGCTAGAAATCATTATACACAGGCAGTTAGAAAAGCCAAGGCTAGCTTTTTCAAGCAGAAATTTGCTTCCTGCAACACTAACTCAAAAAAGTTCTGGGACACTGTAAAGTCCATGGAGAATAAGAACACCTCCTCCCAGCTGCCCACTGCACTGAAGATAGGAACACTGTCACCACTGATAAATCCACCATAATTGAGAATTTCAATAAGCATTTTTCTACGGCTGGTCATGCTTTCCACCTGGCTACTCCTACCCCGGACAACAGCACTGCACCCCCAACAGCAACTCGCCCAAGCCTTCCCCATTTCTCCTTCTCCCAAATCCATTCAGCTGATGTTCTGAAAGAGCTGCAAAATCTGGACCCCTACAAATCAGCCGGGCTAGACAATCTGGACCCTTTCTTTCTAAAATTATCTGCCGAAATTGTTGCCACCCCTATTACTAGCCTGTTCAACCTCTCTTTCGTGTCGTCTGAGATTCCCAAAGATTGGAAAGCAGCTGCGGTCATCCCCCTCTTCAAAGGGGGGGACACTCTTGACCCAAACTGCTACAGACCTATATCTATCCTACCGTGCCTTTCTAAGGTCTTCGAAAGCCAAGTCAACAAACAGATTACCGACCATTTCGAATCTCACCATACCTTCTCTGCTATGCAATCTGGTTTCAGAGCTGGTCATGGGTGCACCTCAGCCACGCTCAAGGTCCTAAACGATATCTTAACCGCCATCGATAAGAAACATTACTGTGCAGCCGTATTCATTGATCTGGCCAAGGCTTTCGACTCTGTCAATCACCATATCCTCATCGGCAGACTCGACAGCCTTGGTTTCTCAAATGATTGCCTCGCCTGGTTCACCAACTACTTCTCTGATAGAGTTCAGTGTGTCAAATCGGAGGGTCTGCTGTCCGGACCTCTGGCAGTCTCTATGGGGGTGCCACAGGGTTCAATTCTTGGACCGACTCTCTTCTCTGTATACATCAATGAGGTCGCTCTTGCTGCTGGTGAGTCCCTGATCCACCTCTACGCAGACGACACCATTCTGTATACTTCCGGCCCTTCTTTGGACACTGTGTTAACAACCCTCCAGGCAAGCTTCAATGCCATACAACTCTCCTTCCGTGGCCTCCAATTGCTCTTAAATACAAGTAAAACTAAATGCATGCTCTTCAACCGATCGCTACCTGCACCTACCCGCCTGTCCAACATCACTACTCTGGACGGCTCTGACTTAGAATACGTGGACAACTACAAATACTTAGGTGTCTGGTTAGACTGTAAACTCTCCTTCCAGACCCATATCAAACATCTCCAATCCAAAGTTAAATCTAGAATTGGCTTCCTATTTCGCAACAAAGCATCCTTCACTCATGCTGCCAAACATACCCTTGTAAAACTGACCATCCTACCAATCCTCGACTTTGGCGATGTCATTTACAAAATAGCCTCCAATACCCTACTCAACAAATTGGATGCAGTCTATCACAGTGCAATCCGTTTTATCACCAAAGCCCCATATACTACCCACCATTGCGACCTGTACGCTCTCGTTGGCTGGCCCTCGCTTCATACTCGTCGCCAAACCCACTGGCTCCATGTCATCTACAAGACCCTGCTAGGTAAAGTCCCCCCTTATCTCAGCTCGCTGGTCACCATAGCATCTCCCACCTGTAGCACACGCTCCAGCAGGTATATCTCTCTAGTCACCCCCAAAACCAATTCTTTCTTTGGCCGCCTCTCCTTCCAGTTCTCTGCTGCCAATGACTGGAACGAACTACAAAATCTCTGAAACTGGAAACACTTATCTCCCTCACTAGCTTTAAGCACCAACTGTCAGAGCAGCTCACAGATTACTGCACCTGTACATAGCCCACCTATAATTTAGCCCAAACAACTACCTCTTTCCCAACTGTATTTAATTTTAATTTATTTATTTATTTTGCTCCTTTGCACCCCATTATTTTTTATTTCTACTTTGCACATTCTTCCATTGCAAAACTACCATTCCAGTATTTTACTTGCTATATTGTATTTACTTTGCCATCATGGCCTTTTTGCCTTTACCTCCCTTCTCACCTCATTTGCTCACATTGTATATAGACTTGTTTATACTGCATTATTGACTGTATGTTTGTTTTTACTCCATGTGTAACTCTGTGTCGTTTTATCTGTCGAACTGCTTTGCTTTATCTGGCCAGGTCGGCAATTGTAAATGAGAACTTGTTCTCAACTTGCCTACCTGGTTAATAAAGGTAAAATAATAAATAAATAAATAAATCTTGCTGCTGTGATGGCACACTGTGGTAGTTCACCAAGTAGATGTGGGAGTTTATCAAAATTGAAATTTGTTTTCTAATTCTTTGTTGGTTTATGTAATCTGAGAGAAATAAGTGTCTCTAATGTGGTCATACATTGGCAGGAGGTTGGGAAGGGCAGATCAGTTTCCAATCATTTCCTGGGCAGTGTGCACATGGCCTGCTTTCTCAATAGCAAGGCTATGTTCACTGAGTCTTTACATAGTTTAGGCCAAATAGCATTCA